>NC_057795.1:110302792-110435721 GCF_018294505.1 Triticum aestivum
GCCCCCTTTCTTCCCTGTTTGAACCAAGTAGTACTAAATTCGACTGCATGAAGTAGTACTACTATATTCGACTGCATGTAGTTTTACCTCTTAACAGTAAAAATTTAGGTGGCTTTCAAATAGCAGATCGATCCTATCTACGAGGGGGGCTGAGAAGTAGTAAAATATACAAATATAGCGACGTGAGGAGCTCGGCAGTAGAGCAAGGTCAGTTTTTAAGGAAGTTATACCTGATTGTTGCTTGGATGTCACTAGGTGGGTGGCAGGAGGCCGGATCAACCCACACTATGTGTACGGCAGCAAGAAAGAAGGGGTCGGAGGCCCTCCATAGTCAGTGCTGCGTGGGAGAGAATTGCAAGGCACGCTGATCGGGACGCATTGGCAGTGGGTCAGAACTGTCGCCGAGGACAACCGCATAGATGGTGCACCTTCTCACCTTCCCCAGCGGAGGGGATCCGACCGGATCTATGACCAGCAGTGAGCAGAGAGAGAGTGGTCGCCGCTATCGTGTTTAGATCTGGAGATGACGAGAGTGTTTGAAGAGAGCAACACTAGCAGGAAAGCGTGGAGGCTCCTGCATATATAGTGTAGTTTTCTTTTTTCTCTCCATAAAAACTATTGTTTCAAATGGCATACGTGTCAGGACGTACTTTGTATTGTTCACTTCTGGTCACCGGCCCTTGATTAATCAAACAACCACATGGTCAAATTATCACAGGTGAAAATATAGAATGAACAAGCCCAAACTCATTTTATTTGATTACCACGTTATACATATAAAACATGCATAATTTACATTTCAAATAGCTAGCTACATCTTCAAATATATTTGTTTTCAACAGAAAGTGAAATCAAAATTATGAAAAAAAATCGTTATCTTGGCATTTGCAAAAAAAAACTAAAGGGACATCAACATTTGTTCTGCTTTTGGACATAAACCATATGCAACCTTTTTTGTAATGACCGGGTCTATATGAGTGTTCGCTAGTGGTACAAAGCACGTTTGTTGATGAAAAATACATTGAGATTCGAAGATCACGAAATGACCAACTGCAGTCAGAATGAGTCATCGAAACATTGCTATCGATGCTATTCTACTTGAGCCGGCTTGACCTCGTTAATGACTGTCGAGAAGTCTTCATGCATGTGCCCTGGAGGCGCAGTGGTCGTCATTTTGATCTGAAGCACCAGATTAACATAACACCCCAAAAATGCGACATGACAAGAAACCATAACCTCATTGTCCCAAGGAGATAACATGAATCTACGCTAGAGCTTCGTGGACTACGTCCTGACGTACAAACTAGACGATGATCAAAGCTCAAATTAAACACAAACTCATAGAAAAGGGGGCAATCATTAGGTCTACTAATTAATGTAGCCGTCTTGACCTAGATGGTAGCTGAGTAGTCTTCGTGCATGTGCCCCCAATGACCAGTGCCCTGGAGGACAGCAGTTGTCATTGTTTAACCCTTGCAGTGATCTGAAGTACATGACACCTAATATTGTGAGATGACAAGAAACCTTAACCTAACGGGGGAGTGTGCCTATGGTCGGTTCTCAATTGCAGTCCCACATGCGTGTGCAAATGCAATATGATGCGCGTTCCATTCGGTGAGTGGCGTGCCAGACCTACCGACCGTTTGGAGTGCGACACGAACGCAGCGGGCATGTTGTATACATGTGTACCGCCATTTTCTTCAGGCTTTGCTCCATGGCGCAATCCATGGATACAAAATTATATTTGAAAGTCGAGGGTGGTACTTTTCCCGCGTTGTAGGTGGGGCAGTTCCACCTAGTCGGTTTGATACAGAGGCGATGAGATGAGGGAGCGGATTCAACTTACTGCTGGAAATGTAGGGTTGTGTGATTTGATGGCTCATTACTGCTTGATAGGTGGGGCCCTATGATTTGACTAGCCATTATCATTATTACTGCCGTGCTATGACCGGGGTGAGTCTCCCCTAATCCACACGGACCCACAAATACATAGGCTTGTCATCAATAACCACGTGAGGGAGAGTACTGTTCGGAGACAACCACTGCATGCATATGTATGTATGGAGGTAATGCGTGCATGTTTGAATACCATGCACAACATTGATGTGGCACATGCATCGAAAATCATACAGTCCTGACACAAAGCGAGATCGATCAGTTCATGATGTGTCGTGGTACTGCCCACTTCGACTCGGTGGAAGGTTTTCATGCGTACACATGCATGTGTGCTCAAACTATATCTTGTCATCCCAGAGCATGACCTATATATTGTAATACAAACCCAAAAATAATCCCCTCCTAAGTCAAATTAACCTCTCTCATTGTCGAGCAAAGTAGTAATGGACCAAGTCGCTTAACCGCATGAGTGGGTGCCAGAGGACAACCGCCATCGCTTTGCATGTTGACCAAACATATGTATGGAGAGGTGTGTGTGGTTGTGATGTTTGCATACCCAAAATGCAGAATTTTGATGTGGCACATGCCTCAAAAACATAAAGTCCCCACACAGAGCGAGGTTCATGAAGCGTACTACATATGCTGGTCCCCTTCCCCCTCTTCGACGCAAACTATATGCTCCTACAATAATACAAACCAAAAATAATCCTCCTTGATGGTGGAATGAATTAACCTCTCCTGATGTAGGTCAAAGTGATGCATACATCGATGACGACCTCGTGGGTCCACAGATGGAAACATCACATGTGTCCTCGGATAACCACCGCCTGCATGCATGTGTCCCAAAGAGGTGTTGTGTGATGATTGAATAGCCAATGCACAACTTTGATGTGGCAAGTGCCTCGGAAACCGAAAAGTACCAACACTGAGTGAGGTGTACGTGTTTACGGATGCATACGTAGTGTATATATATACTCCTACCATACGTGTTCACGGTCCCCTCCCACCTCTTCGACACATACGTGTTCATGATCCCTTCTCACCTCTTCGACGCGTACTATATATACTCCCACCATAACACAAACAGAAAAGAATGAACATTGCTAGTCAAATTAACCTCTCTACCTGCTGTTGGTCGAACTGATGGACGACAACCTCGTGGGCCCATAGAAAGCGTCACACGCGAGCGAGTGTCATGTAGGACAACCACCGACTGCATGTGGCCCAAACATGTATGTATGAAATGGTTGAGTAAGGTTTTAAATAACAAATTCACGACTTTGATGTGGCACCTACCTCACAACACGGCCAACCCTCATGGTGGCTCATGACTTGTAGTGTACTGCCAGCCCCCCTGACCCCAGACGCACACATACACACACCGTGCATCCACCGCAACTACGCGGCATGTTAAATTTTCTCACGGTAAACATATGTTACCAAAAGAGGGACATTTTAATTTTGACAAAAAAACCCAGAGATCATCAAGATGTTTTAGTACATTGATTGATTTTCTAGGGGTATAATGTGAAAAAAATTCAAATTTGAGCTACGTGCACCCGTGACAGTGCACCTAAATGGATTGAAAAAACACATGTGTCTCACTGGGTGCATGTTTTACTCCCCATGCAAGAAATTTCAAACATTGAGAAGCTTGATTTTTAAATCTAGTACATCCAAAACTTATTTGAAATTCATGAAATTTATCGTGTTGTCATATGGACACCAATACACAGTGGTATTGTGCTTTTTGTCAAATTTGAGACAAGTTTTGATGTGATTTTTTATCTTCTTAAAAATGGGAGATTATTAATAACTGGGAACCAATATCTCAAACGGATTATTTATTCAAATTATGGGTGTTAGACCAATAATGGATACGTGCCATGTTTCGGTTAAGCAATAAAGCGGCAGCGTTAATCATCAAAATAGAAAAACAATATACGTGCCGCCACGGGACCCATGTGTCGTGCGAGCAGGTGTGAGTTGACGGGACACATGCAACCAGCCTGCCGTGCAGACAAACCGAGAGGTGTGTGTGCAGGTGTGTGAATTAACGGGAGGCGTGCTTGCTGCACAGCGTCATCAGGAGGCATGCGAGTAGTTGTGTGAAATGACGGTAGGCATGCCAGCAGTCCGGTGCGCAGGCTCACCGGGAGGCGAGCCAACGGTTTGACCGCCGCCCGCCTCTCTCCCACTACTCCATATTAATCGCACGCCCGAGCGGCCGCACCCCCCATCTTCATCGCACACACAATACTCTCTCTCTCTCTCTGCCTGCATCCTCGACGCCGCTCTCAGTCCTCACTGCCGTCTGTGTATGAGGATGCCGTTGAAGTGCCCCATCGGAGGGAGTGCTGGTCGCATGACGAGGTCTCTCTGCACCTTGACATCGTCGACGGCGTCGTGCTTCCGCAGCCAGAGCCGGAGGTCCACACCGACCCCGGCGACGACTCCGAGGACCACTCCGATGATCACTCTGAGACGGACAACCAGTTAGTCATCTATAGCCATTTATGTGTCAAATATATCCTAGGGTTTTTGTGGTTACTGCTATGATACGTCTCCATCGTATCTATAATTTTTGATTGTTACATGCCAATATTCAACAACTTTCATATACTTTTGGCAACTTTCTATACTATTTTTTGGGACTAACATATTGATCCAGTGCCCAGTGCCAGTTCCTGTTTGTTACATGTTTTATGTTTCGTAGAAAACCCATATATCAAACAAAGTCCAAACGGGATAAAAATGGACGGAGGATTATTTTGGAATATTTATGATTTTTTGGAGGTAAAATCAACGCGAGACGGTTCCCGAGGGGGCTAGGAGATAGGGGGCGCGCCCTGGACTCTACTGGGGCCCCCGTAAGGCGGTTGACGCTCTTCTTTTGCCGCAAGAAAGTTAATTTTATGAGAAAAATCTGGGCAAAATATTCACCCCAATCGGAGTTACGGATCTCCGGATATAAAAGAAACAATGAAGGGGAAGGATCTGAGAACGCAAAAATAGAGAGGGACAGAGAGATAGATCCAATCTCGGAGGGTCTCTCACCCCTCCCACGCCATGGGAGCCAAGGACTAGAGGGGAAACCCTTCTCCAATATAGGGAGAAGGTCAAGGAAGAAGAAGAAGAAGAAGGGAGGCCCTCTCCCCCTTGCTTCCGGTGGCGCCGGAACGCCGCCGGGGGCCATCATCATCACCGCGATCTTCACCAACAACTTCGCTGCCTTCATCACCAACTCTTCCCCCCTCTATGAAGCGGTGTAACCCCTCTCTTACCCGCTGTAATCTCTACTTAAACATGGTGCTCAACACTATATATTATTTCCCATTGATGTATGGCTATCTTATGATGTTTGAGTTGATCCGTTTTGTCCTATGGATTAATTGATGATCGTGATTGGTTTGAGTTGCATGTTTTATTATTGGTGCTGTCCTATGGTTCTCTCTGTGTCGCGCAAGCGTGAGGGATCCCTGTTGTAGGGTTTGCAATATGTTCATGATTTGCTTATGGTGGGTGGCGTGAGTGAACAGAAGCACAGACCCGAGTAAGTAGGTTGTTTCCGTATGGGATAAAGGGGACTTCATGCTTTAATGCTATGGTTGGGTTTTACCTTAATGAATCTTTAGTAGTTTCGGATGATTGCTAGAGTTCCAATCATAAGTGCATGTGATCCAAGAAGAGAAAGTATGTTAGCTTATGCCTCTCCCTCAAATAAAATTGCAATAGTGATTACCGGTCTAGTTATCGATTGCCTAGGGACAAATAACTTTCTCGTGACAAAAAGCTCTCTACTAAAACTAACTTAGTTGTGTATTTATATAAACAGCCCCTAGTTTTTATTTACATGCTCTTTAATATCTTGCAAACCTTTCCAACAACATCTACAAAGTACTTCTAGTTTCATACTTGTTCTAGGTAAAGTGAATGCTAAGAGTGCGTAGAGTTGTATCGGTGGTCGATAGAACTTGAGGGAATATTTGTTCTACCTTTAGATCCTCGTTGGGTTCTACACTCTTACTTATCGAAAGAGGCTACAATTAATCCCATATACTTGTGGGTTACCAAGACCTTTTTCTGGCGCCGTTGCCGGGGAGTCATAGCGTGGGGTGAATATTCTCGTGTGTGCTTGTTTGCTTTATCACTAAGTAATTTTTATTTGCTATTCTAAGTTGTTCTCTATCTTTAGTTATGGATATGGAACACGAAATACCAAAAAAAATAGGTGTACTTGCTACTCATGGAGATGGGGAACCTCCTAAAACCCTTGATGCTCGTTATGTTCAAGATATTATGTACTACTTTGATAATCTTGAGAAAACCCCATTCAATTATGTTATGGGAGACACGTTGGATCAACGTGAATACTTTAGGGATTATCGCTTGACACAAAAAGGGAAACTATTATGGGATCAAATTCATATATTACATTGGTATGCTCGTCAACTATGCCAGATACATGATTATACTTGCTGCTCTAGGATGAAGGCTCCACACCTTCCCTTTTCATGCAAATTTAATGATAATGAAACCTTAGCTTCTTATGCTAATGGTATCTATGATTACTATGATGTGGAACAAATAGAAGAATTTGTTGCTTTTAAAGGTGCTTATGAGATTGAATCTATGTTTAAAGCGTTGCCGATTTTGATGATTCAGTTTATAGACCTGAAAATTTTGCTATACTTAGATATTGCTATGAAAATTATGAATACAATTACAATATTGATGCATTTATTGAGAAAGTCTCCGCTGTCCAAGAAGAGAGTAACATTTTCCAAGAGTCTATGGAAGAAGAAATTGATGAAAATGTGAGCTCATTGGATGAAAAAGATGATGAGGAGATCAAAGAACAAAAGGAGGAAGAGCGGATTAGCTACCCATGCCCACCTTCTAATGAGAGTAACTCTTCAACTCATACATTGTTTAATTCCCCTTCGTACTTACCAAAGGATGATTTCTACAATGATTGTTATGATCCCGTTGATTCTCTTGAAATATCCCTTTTTGATGATGCTTGCTATGCTTGTGGCCAAGATGCCAATATGAATTATGATTGTGGAGATGAACTTGTTATAGTTCCTTATGTTAAACATGAAATTGTTGCTATTTCAGCCACGCATGATAGTCTTATTATCTTTTTTAATTCTCCTGACTACACTATATCAGAGAAGTTTGTGCTTATTAAGGATTATATTGATTGGTTGCCTTTTACCATTGCACGTGATGATTTTGATAGATATAATATGCATGTGCTTGCTGCTCCTACTTGTAATTATTATGAGAGAGGAACTACATCTCCACCTCTCTATTTTTCCAATATGATAGAATTGCAAGAAATTGCTTATACTATGCATTGGCCTTTACTTTGTCTGCATGAATTGTTATTTTATCACATGCCGATGCATAGGAAGAGAGTTAGACTTCGTTGTTGCATGATATATGTTAATTTGTGCTCACTACTAAATAACAAATCATTGTTAATTAAAATTGGCTTTGATATACCTTGGGATCCGGGTGGATCCATTACTTGAGCACTATATGCCTAACTTAATGGCTTTGAAGAAAGTGCTGCTAGGGAGACAACCTGGAAGTTTTAGAGAGTCATTTATTTCTGTTGAGTGCTTTTATATAGTTTAAAAACAAAAAAAATAAAGAGGGGAACCTAAAAACTTTTCAAAAAGGAAAGTGAAAGTGAGAAAGACAAGCATTGTTGAAGTGGGAGCTAGCCTTGAACTTTGTTCATGCTCACGGATACTTTGTGAATCTTCATTATAGAAACTTTTCAACAAAAATAATTATCCCCTTGTATAATTCCATTGTATTATAAAAATAATGTGCCAAGGTTTTCCTTTAGGATGTTTATATACAATGCTTGTTGGTTTGTACGGTGCAGGACAGAAACTTTGGCTGTAGTGCGCGATTTTACATTTATATCCGGAACGTCAAACGGTTCTGATTCTTTTTGCACTGTCTTTATATACAAATTTTGTATTTTTCCTAACTGTGGTAGAATGTTTGTGGTACCATAAGTATGGTTAATTTTCAGATTGCTACAGACTGTTCTGTTTTTGACAGATTCTGTTTTTGATGCATAGTTTACTTGTTTTGATGAAACTATCAATTTATATTAGTGGCTTAAGCCATGGGAATGTACTTAGAGTAGACACAACGCAAAAACAAAATAGAATTGGTTTTCAATAGTATTTAGAGTAGTGATTTGCTTTATTATACTAACGGATCTTACCGAGTTTTCTGTTGAAGTTTTGTGTGGATGAAGTGTTTGATCGAGGAGGTCTCGATATGAGGAAAAGGAAGAGAGGCAAGAGCTCAAGCTTGGGGATACCCGAGGCACCCCAAGTAAATATTCAAGGAGAATCAAGCGTCTAAGCTTGGGGATGCCCCGGAAGGCATCCCCTCTTTCTTCAACAAGTATCGGTATGTTTTCGTATTCGTTTCGTTCATGCTATATGTGCAAGTCTTGGAGCATCTTTTGCATTTAGTTTTCATTTTTATTTTATGCACCATGTAGGTATGAGATAGTCCTTGGTTTATTTATATAATGCTCATTGCACTTCACTTAAATCTTTTGAGTGTGGCTTTATAGAATGCTTCATGTGCTTCACTTATATCATTTGAAGTTTGGATTGCCTGTTTCTGTTCACATAGAAAACCGCCATTTGTAGAATGCTCTTTTGCTTCACTTATATTTGTTAGAGCGTGGGCATATCTTTTGTAGAAAGAATTAAACTCTCTTGCTTCACTTATATCTATTTAGAGACATTACAGGAATTGGTCATCCATGGTTAGTCATAAAATCCTACATAAACTTGTAGATCACTGAATATGATATGTTTGATTCCTTGCAATAGTTTTGCGATATAAAGGTGGTGATATTAGAGTCATGCTAGTGGGTGGTTGTGGATTAGTAGAAATACTTGTGTTGAGGTTTGTGATTCCTGTAGCATGCACGTATGGTGAACCGCTTTGTGATGAAGTTGGAGCACAATTTTATTTATTGATTGTCTTCCTTATGAGTGGCGGTCGGGGACGAGTGATGGTCTTTTCCTACCAATCTATCCCCCTAGGAGTATGCGTGTAATACTTTGTTTTCAATGGCTTGTAGATTTTTGCAATAAGTAAATGAGTTCTTTATGACTAATGTTGAGTCCATGGATTATACGCACTCTCACCCTTCCATCATTGCTAGCCTCTTCGGTACCGTGCATTGCCCTTTCTCACCTTGAGAGTTGGTGCAAACTTCGCCGATGCAACCAAACCCCGTGATATGATACGCTCTATCACACATAAGCCTCCTTATATCTTCCTCAAAACAGCCACCATACCTACCTATTATGGCATTTCCATAGCCATTACGAGATATATTGCCATGCAACTTCCATCATCATCATATACATGACTTAAGCATTCATTGTCATATTGCTTTGCATGATCGTAAGATAGCTAGCATGATGTTTTCATGGCTTGTCCGTTTTTTGATGTCATTGCTATGCTAGATCATTGCACATCCCGGTACACCGCCGGAGGCATTCATATAGAGTCATATCTTTGTTCTAGATATTGAGTTGTAAGTAAATAAAAGTGTGATGATCATCATTATTAGAGCATTGCCCTAGTGAGGAAAGGATGATGGAGACTATGATTCCCCCACAAGTCGGGATGAGACTCCGGACTTAATAAAAAAAGAGAGAGGCCAACGAAGCCTAAATAAAAAAAAGGGGAGAGGCCAAAGAAGCCTATTCAAAAAAAAGAAAATAAAAAAAATGAGAGAAAAATAGAGAAGGGACAATGCTACTATCCTTTTACCACACTTGTGCTTCATATTAGCACCATGTTCTTCATATAGAGAGTCTCTTGAGTTATCACTTTCATATACTAGTGGGAATTTTTCATTATAGAACTTGGCTTGTATATTCCGATGATCGGCTTCCTCAAATGCCTGAGGTATTCATGAGCAAGCAAGTTGGATGCACACCCACTTAGTTTCAGTTTGAGCTTCCATACACTTATAGCTCTTAGTGCATCTGTTGCATGGCAATCCCTACTCCTCGCATTGACATCAATTGATGGGCATCTCCATAGCCCGTTGATTAGCCGCGTCGATGTGAGACTTTCTCCATTTTTGTCTTTTCCACACAACCTCCACCATCATATTCTATTCCACCCATAGTGCTATATCCATGGCTCACGCTCATGTATTGCGTGAAAGTTGAAAAGGTTTGAGATTATTAAAGTATGAAACAATTGCTTGGCTTTTCATCGGGGTTGTGCATGATTAAATACTTTGTGTGATGAAGATAGAGCAATAGCCAGACTATACGATTTTGTAGGGATAACTTTCTTTGGCCATATTGTTTTGAAAAGACATGATCACTTTATTGGTACGCTCGAAGTATTTTTTTTATGTCAAATGATAGACTATTGCTTTGAATCACTCATGTCTTAATATTCATTCCATGATTAGATATCTGATCAAGATTATGCTAGGTAGCATTCCACGTCAAAAATTATCTTTTTATCATTTACCTACTCGAGGACGAGCAGGAATTAAGCTTGGGGATGCTGATACGTGTCTGTTGTATCTATAATTTTTGATTGTTCCATGCCAATATTCTACAAATTCCATATACTTTTGGCAACTTTTTATACTATTTTTTGGGACTAACATATTGATCCAGTGCCTAGTGCCAGTTCCTGTCTGTTGCGTGTTTTATGTTTCGCAGAAAACCGATATCAAACAGAGTCCAAACGGGATAAAAATGGACGGAGAATTATTTTGGAATATTTATGATTTTTGGGAAGTAAAATCAACACGAGACGGTGCCCGAGGGGGCTAGGAGATAGGGGGCGTGCCCCAGGGAGGCAGGCGCGCCCTGGACGCTCCTGGGGCCCCCGTAAGGCGGTTGACACTCTTCTTTTGCCGCAAGAAAGCTAATTTTATGAGAAAAATCTTGGCGAAAGATTCACCCCAATCGGAGTTACGGATCTCCGGGTATAAAAGAAACGGTGAAGGGGAAGGATCTGAGAACGCAGAAACAGAGAGGGACAGAGAGATAGATGCAATCTCGGAGGGGCTCTCGCCTCTCCCATGCCATGGGAGCTAAGGACCAGAGGGGAAACCCTTCTCCCATCTAGGGAGAAGGTCAAGGAAGAATAAGAAGAAGGGGGACCCTCTCCCCCTTTCTTTTGGTGGCGCCGGAACACCGCCGGGGGCCATCATCATCACCGCGATCTTCACCAATAACTTAACCGCCTTCATCACCAACTCTTCCCTCCTCTATGCAGCGGTGTAACCCATCTCTTACCCGCTGTAATCTCTACTTAAACATGGTTCTCAACGCCATATATTATTTCCCAATGATGTATGGCTATCTTATGATGTTTGAGTAGATTTGTTTTGTCCTATGGGTTAATTCATGATCGTGATTGGTTTGAGTTGCATGTTTTATTATTGGTGCTGTCCTATGGTGCTCTCCGTGTCGCGCAAGCGTGGGTCCCCTCTGTAGGGTTTGCAATATGTTCATGATTTTCTTATGGTGGGTCGCGTGAGTGAACAAAAGCACAGACCCGAGTAAGTAGGTTGTTTGCGTATGGGATAAAGGGGACTTGATGCTTTAATGCTATGGTTGGGTTTTACCTTAATGAATCTTTAGTAGTTGCGGATGCTTGCTAGAGTTCCAATCATAAGTGCATATGATCCAAGAAGAGAAAGTATGTTCGCTTATGCCTCTCCCTCAGATAAAATTGCAATAGTGATTATCGGTCTAGTTATCGATTGCCTAGGGACAAATAACTTTCTCGTGACAAAAAGCTCTCTACTAAAACTAACTTAGTTGTGTCTTTATCTAAACAGCCCCTAGTTTTTATTTACGTGCTCTTTATTATCTTGCAAACCTTTCCAACAACATCTACAAAGTACTTCTAGTTTCATACTTGTTCTAGGTAAAGCGAACGCTAAGCGTGTGTAGAGTTGTATCGGTGGTCGATAGAACTTGAGGGAATATTTGTTCTACCTTTAGCTCCTCGTTGGGTTCGACACTCTTACTTATCGGAAGAGGCTACAATTGATCCCGTATATTTGCGGGTTATCATGCTGCCTCTCCCTTTTTGAAATCCTATGGTTATGTTCTCTCAATCCATGAAATCTGAGTAAGTTTCGTTAGATCCGTGTAGTGTATTGATTGTTTGAATGGTAGAAATGATAAGTGATTAGTCGTTTCATCTGTACAAATGATTTCTCCTAATAATCTAACTAGGGTTAGTGTTTCATGCTAATAATTCATAGCTAGGGCTTGACAAATGATTTTTAATGACCTAAATATATGTTTCTGCCATTTTTTCAAGATTGGTTTGTACATAGACGATTGGGCTCAAAAATTGAACCATAATCTTTTGATATGTCTAAAGAAATATCCCTAAATTCCATAAATTCCTAATTCTACTTTACGGCATGCAAAAATTGATTTTGATGCCAAATTTTGGCAACTGCCAAATGTTTGCTAGAGATTAGTTTGTATTCCAAATTTGACACCACATTGTTTTACTATATGTATAGGTGCTATCTGACGATGTTGACGATGAGGATGAAGATGTCTAGAGGAGGTAGAAGAGGAAAATCCTTAGGGACCTTTATGCGGGAATTCATAACAAGCGCATTAGGACCTGGGACTGGGGCTTTCGATGCCCATTTTGCAACCAAAAGCTTCATGACGCATATGAAAGTGTCCTGGCGCATGAAAAAGGATGAGTTATTGGCTCCTTCAGGCAGAAGTATTTTCGCATGGTGGCGCACGCCGTGTACGCAGAGTACCAGGAGAAGCTTCACGATCGTGCCGGCAGATGAGATTGAACTATGTATGGCTATGTATTGTCTTGATTATAAATGTTCTTGAGTATGCTTAATGACAGTTGAACTATGCTTGTGTGCACTTATTATCTATGCATGAGTAATTTTAATCTATGTTTACTTATGTCTAAATGTGGGATATGGATGCAATCAGTTCGGATAATGGAATATACCTTCGTCTTGGTTTATTGGTCCCCTTTTTAATTTGGGTTAAATTTTGACCAAAGATTTAACTGAAAAAATGTTAGTGCATGTCAGCAAAATTATATCGTTGGATTCGTATTTGAACATAGCGTTCAATGATATAATTTTTTGTGACATGCATAAACAATTGTTAGATAAATCTTTGGTCAAAATTTTGCACAAATTGCAAAGGGGACCAATAAACCAGGACGGAGGTAGTATGTCAATCACACACGTTTTCCAAATTGGAACCGTGTGCAATGACTTTGATTTTCCCAGTTACGTCAATCACAGACGGTTGGCTCGAGCATACTGTTGCCTCTGAAACTCTTTGTGGGACGGAAAACCCTCACCACCCAATTCAAAAAAGAAAAAATAAAACCTCACCATCCCCATGTCACAAAAATCTTCACCCCGCCCGCCACCCCCTCCAGTCCCCATTCACACCTGCAGAAGCTCCTCCGCGATTCTGCATGGCACCACTTATCATTGCGGCAACCACTTAGCTCGATGCATGTCGCCACCGCCACGCTGCCGGCAAACCCCACCCCAATTCACCACTTCTGCTTGCCGCTGCCTATCGCCATCGACTTTCTCAATGTTACTCGCGGTTGACCCAGCTCCGCCCAATTGGGGAATCCGCGATATTGAGGGTTTTTTCTCATGGACAACAAGGTAACTAATTTACTGAGATATTCTCTCGTTTCTTATCCCAGTTCATTTGCCTCATTTAACCACCCGATCGAAATCACTGTGAATTCATTTTTATTCGAGCCGATTTGAGGGTTTTCTTCCATTCATAGAGTGTACAGTGCACGGACACATCAGGACTTTGCGGCCTCGCCCACACATCCATGGAGTTCCATCTCATTGTACCAGTTGACTTCGGGATGTGCACAGTATGTTCAATATCACTCTAAATCTGTTGGCATGGCCTACTTTCCTGAACATATACTGTATATTGCTACATTTGGATAAAAGGTGCCACATGAAGTACATCAAAGGGGATTTTTTCCTATTCTTTCTATATTAGGCAAATTAATGATGTATTATTCTTTCGATTACTATCATATTTCCATGACATCATGGTTACACTTTTTGTTTAATTATATATTTTTGTCCTTTGATTTCAACTGATGTACTACTGTTCTTTCTATTTCTCCCATATTTGCTTGTTACCATATTTTCTTTAACAATCTTACCATCTTTTGCATCACATCCCTTGCTATGCAACAGCATCTGTAGTACACAATCTTTCCCTTTACATAAATCAAGACTGCAGGGATGTCATACTGAACACAAACCATGGATTTACAATTGTTGCTTCTGTAAGACTTGATGAACGTGGTCACTCCTATTTTCGCACAGGCCTTTGGCCAGAAATTTCTAAGTTTTATGTATTGAAAGCTGGCACTAAAAATGCATTGCACATAAAAGAGCCAGGTCATGAGATATATGCTAACTTCCCCGACGATATCATCTGTCCAGACTTTGTTCGAAGTAAGTGTTCTTTTCAATTATCCTCATGTTGACTTACCCAACAATTTCAAAGGAATTGTTTAGTATTTAAGCAGCCAATTGTTATTCCATTTTATTACTCTATTCCTACCTACGAACTTCTAGTTACCAATACACTTTTATTTTGCCATGTTTTAACTAAATATTCCCTGTACTCGTACTTCTATCAGAAAGCGCCGCTGACAAGGAGACTCCAGAGGTGGAGAGCAAGGCTGCCAACAAGTGGAGGTGGGTCGAGGAAGAACCGCAAGCGACTCCAGCAGGCCTAGACTTCATCAGCAGCCTCCCAGATGATATGTTGATAATCATCATCTCCCTCCTCCCAATCAAATATGGGGCATGGACAACCGTCCTTTCCTAGTGTTGGCGCCCCCTATGGAACTCCACCCCTCTCGACCTCATTGACACCCACGAGCTCTGCCATGGCTATCGCAAAAAGCTTAGATGTGTTGTCCCAGATCCTCGGCAGTTATGATGGCCCAATCAGAGGCCTTAGCATGGGCGAGTTCCATTCCAACGGCAAGGACTGAGCCAAGCTTGACGAGTGGTTCCGATCCCCTGCCCTCGATCAACTCAAGGAGCTTAGTTTAAATGATCGGCATATGCGCTCGCTGCCAACGTCTGTGCTCCGCTTCGCGCCCATGTTGTGCCTCGCCAAGTTCATGAACTATTATCCCCCCCTTAATGATGTGCCCGCTCTTTTTCTACCATGACTGAAGCACTTCGAGATCGTCACTGTCTGCATGCCAAAGGATGACATGGAGCGCCTGCTCCGCGGCTATACTGCACTCGAGTACCTTCGTCTACACGCGGTCAATGGGTTCAGTAGCTTCCACATCACCTCCATGACACTCCAGACTATTTATGTGTGTTGCTAGTGCTGCAACAAGAGATCATAAAAGATATACCACAATATGGTCACTGAGGACACATCTTCACTTGAGAGATTACTTGTAGTTGATCAAGAAGGTCCAACAAGAATCAATGTCATTTCTGCGCCAAAATTGACAATGGTGGGCTACTCGTCTGTCAAATACTCCGAACTTGTTATTGGATCCACATCCGTTCAGGTACAACATTCGCCTCTACCTCTCCTTGAAAATAACATTATTTCTAATTTTGAAGATGTATGTTCGTCTGTCATCTAGAAAATGATTCCGACAAGCTTGACCCCGAATCTGCGCATAGTGAAGGTCTTGGCACTAGAATCTATCGGCCCCAACCTAGAGCAAGTTGTTAGTTTCCTGAGATGGTTTCTGTGCCTGGAGAAGATATATATCAAGGTGATGTTCCTTTCCTATTAAATGTTAACCATAAGGGGGTTCAATTTTGGCACGTTTTCGCAAGTTCACAATGAGAATATACTACGATTTCTGAAGGAATTTCGGAGGATTTCAGTACATACATGTCCCCCCCCCCCCATATTGGTTGCTTGATTCATATGGTTACAATTCATAAGCGTTTCTCCTTTGGATTCATCTCTACTAGTTTTCTCAGGGAATTTATCCTCCACTGCAACCTCTTGTGAAGAAGGCTACATTTTTCTAGACCGTAATCAAATGCCCATGTTAATCATGTCAGATCGAAGATGGCACGTTACTGCATTTTACAAATCCTACAAATCAAATAGGCTTGTAGTAGTGTTCAAAACTGCATGTAGGCACTAACACGCTTTCTTCTTTTACGGATATGATTAGGTCCTGTGGTGTATAATGTGATACAATATAACAATCACATTGAATGGCTAGATCTGCATCTCTCAGAAATTACTTTGAACTCCTACTGAGGGACCTTACCAGAGATTATATTTGCTAGGTTCTTTGTTGTCAGAGCAAGGGTGCTGAAGGTAATGAGGTTTGCCCTAGATTTATTTCGCAAAAACGAATTGTTTTTTGATCAGCGCCAACGGCTGTTGTAGAATGGAAAAGGCTCTGAAAAGGCTGAATTTGATTTTGGAACTTCGGATGACACAGTAATCAGAAGTCATCATGTCAACCCCATACATGATTTGTTAGTGACTAATCCCTTTACAGAAATGATGAGGTTTCGAAACCAGCCTTACTAGTGGTAATACTAGTTTGAACCTCTCTTATATCCATGTTTAACTAATCAGCATGGGTGTTTGGAGCTGAATGAGCTGAATTTCATCAGTTTGAACCTTGTAATCTTTGAATTTGAGCCATATAACTCTGGAATTTGAACCTTGTAATATTTTGGGATTTTGTGGTACAATCGTTGAAATGGCATCGTATGAGGCTCGTATATTGGTAGTGTTATTTTGACCTTAATATGCAATGGACTTAGATTTTATTAACCATTCTCAAATGTGTTTCCCTTGTTGATCTCATAGCACACAATTTGTATAGCTAACTCGGCTGTGATCTTCGGCATTATTGCACACAGTTGGTTTCTTCAATCGTGTGCCCTGTACAGCGCAGAATTGCACTCGAGTGTCCATCATCACCCTTCTATATAACTTTGACCTCATCACCCATGGGTAAACTTATGATCGAAGTCATTCCACACACTTCGTTTTGCAAAGCTTTTTGCCAATAAATACCCACGATTTGCCCCTCTTCTAGCCGACGTGTGGCCAAACTAGGTGGGCGGAAGCTTGCGTGGTTTCGTGTGCTAAACTGCACGGTTGCGTGGGAACAGGCTCACCAACAATACATTTGGCACCTCTTTGAGCCCATGCGTGGTCAAAAGAAACACGTGTGGGGTGCTCAAGCATGCACTGGAATCCTCCGCTATGAACACGGTGACAAGACGTGATGATTACAGGCCGATCGGCCCACATTTATTACAACAGCCATTTAACCCTTGTGTCTCTTCAACCTTTCGATTGCTCCCCAGTATTGTAAGAAGCACATCCACCACGACAAATTCTTAGAGGGTATCCTATGCGGCTCCAATGGTGCTCCGAGCGGCTGCCGATGACGAGCAGCATTTCACCATACATGCCATGGTGGACACCCACAGAAGTTTCACGGAGCTCTCGGTGGTGTACACCAACAACCCGGTCTAGGTGGGGCACTCCATCCACATCATGGAGTTGTTGCTTGCTGAGGAGAAGTACAAGGTGGTCGGGTTCGACCTCGAGTACACCCCGCGCTCGTATCGGGTCTCTTCCCAAGGTTGTCGTCGCCCAGATATGCGTGTGCAATCACGTCCTCGTCTACCTCTACTACTTGGCCACATGGCCTTGCAAGCGTTTCTCCGGTTTTGTCAACAGCCCCCACTACATGTTCGCTATGGTGGAAATTGAGGGAGTCCTGGATTAAGGGGTCCTCGGACGGCCGGACTATTAACATGGGCCGGACTATTGGGCTATGAAGATACAAGACAAAAGACTTCTTCACGTGTCCGGATGGGACTCTCCTTTGCGTGGATGGCAAGCTTCGTGATTCGGATATGTAGATTACTTTCTCTGTAACCGACTTTGTATAACCCTACTCCCCTCTGGTGTCTATATAAACTGGAGGGTTTAGTCCATAAGGGAGGATCATAATCATTGAGGCTAGACTTCTAGGGTTTTAGCCATTACAATCTCATGGTAGATCAACTCTTGTAATACTCATATTCATCAAGATCAATCAAGTAGGAAGTAGGGTATTACCTCCATAGAGAGGGCCCGAACCTGGGTAAACATCGTGTCCCCAGCCTCCTGTTACCATTAACCTTAGACGCACAGTTCGGGACCCCCTACCTGAGATGCACCGGTTTTGAGACCGACATTGGTGCTTTCATTGAGAGTTCTGTTGCATCGTCACCAAAAGGTTTGATGGCTCCATCAATCATATACAACAATGCAGTCAAGGGGGAGGTTTTCCTCCCCGGACAGATCTTCGTATTCGGCGGCTTCGTACTACGGGCCAACTCGCTTGGCCATCTAGAGCAGATCGAAAGCTACGCCCCTGGCCATTGGGTCATATTTGGAAGCTTGAATTACGTGGCCGATATCCGCAGAGACTTTATCTTCGACGGATTCAAGCCCATGATGGCTGCTCCCTGCCGCCACGTTGAACATGACATAAATCTATCATCGGACCGCGCTCGGGAGATAGCACCTATAACCGCTCTGGCCCTAGATCTGGAGCGGATTGCACCATCCGAGGATGGGATGATCAACCCCGCCATGGAAGCCACAGACTCAACGGTGTTGGAGCCGCACACATGTCCAACCTCGAGCGGGGCATCTGTCATCGGAATCTCGGATCCGTCTCCGGCCATAAGTTCCGAACCGCGTGCATCCGCGCCCATCAAACCTGATCAGGCGCCGATTGTCGAGTTCAGCTCCGCGGACTTCTAATGGCACTCACCTTTAGGCGATCTTCTAAATTCGCTAAAAGCCCTCTCCTTGTCAAGAGACTCGCAGCCGAACTATATCCGGATTGAATTGGGAGCTTATGACGGAGAATTTCGCTTCCCACCCACCACCCACTACATAGCCACTGTCGAGGACTTAACCGACATGCTCGACTACGACTCCGAAGACATCAATGGTATGGACGACGATGCCAGAGAGGAGCAGGGACAAAAACCGCCGCTTACAGGGCGCTGGACAACCACCTCCTCGTATGACATATACATGGTGGATACACCCAAAGAGAACAACGGCAGCAATGAAAATCTAGTCGAGGATAAGCCTCCTGAGATACAGCCAAAGCGCCAGCGTCAGCGGCACCACTCTAAGCCACGCCGTGGTAAAAACAGCAATACTGTCACAGGAGAAAACAATACTTTGGACGATGCCGAAGACAATGAAGACCCCGTCGAGCCAACCTCCGAATAGGATGAACGGGAAGACGAGTGAGTCAGCCCTGACGAACATGCCATGAATGAAGACTCGGAGGACAGTAACTACCTTCCGCTTGATGTCTACTACACAACCTTCTTCTTGTAGACGTTCTTGGGCCTCCAAGTGCAGAGGTTTGTAGGACAGTAGAAAATTTCCCTCAAGTGGATGACCTCAGGTTTATCAACCCGTGGGAGGCGTAGGATGAAGATGGTCTCTCTCAAACAACCCTGCAACCAAATAACAAAGAGTCTCTTGTGTTCCCAACACACCCAATACAATGGTAAATTGTATAGGTGCACTAGTTCGGCGAAGAGATGGTGATACAAGTGCAATATGGATAGTAGATATAGGTCTTTGTAATCTGAAAATATAAAAACAGCAATGTAACTGATGATAAAAGTGAGTGTAAACGGTATTGCAATGATAGGAAAGAAGGCATAGGGTTCATACTTTCACTAGTGCAAGTTCTCTCAACAATAATAACATAGATAGATCATATAACAATCTCTCAACATGCAACAAAGAGTCAGTCCAAAGCCACTAATAGTGGAGAACAAACGAAGAGATTATGGTAGGGTACGAAACCACCTCAAAGTTATTCTTTCGGATCAATCTATTCAAGAGTTTCTACTAGAATAACACCTTAAGACACAAATCAACCAAAACCCTAATGTCACCTAGATACTCCATTGTCACCTCAAGTATCCGTGGGCATGATTATACGATATGCATCACACAATCTCAGATTCATCTATTCAACCAACACAAAGTACTTCAAAGAGTGCCCCAAAGTTTCTACCGGAGAGTCAAGACGAAAACGTGTGCCAACTCCTATGCATAGGTTCATGGGCGGAACCCGCAAGTTGATCACCAAAACATACATCAAGTGGCACGTGATATCCCATTGTCACCACAGATAAACACGGCAAGACATACATCAAGTGTTCTCAAATCATTAAAGACTCAATCCGATAAGATAACTTCAAGAGGAAAACTCAACTCATCACAAGAGAGTAGAGGGGGATAAACATCATAAGATCCAACTATAACAGCAAAGCTCACGATACATCAATATCATGCCATAGAGAAAACACGAGAGAGAGAGAGATCAAACACATAGCTACTGGTACATACCCTCAGCCCCGAGGGTGAACTACTCCCTCCTCATCATGGAGAGCGCCGGGATGATGAAGATGGCCACCAGTGAGGGATTCCCCCTCCGATTGGGTGCCGGAATGGGCTCCCGAGAGGTTTTTGGTTGCCATAGAGGCTTTCGGCAACGGAACTCCCGATCCATCTTGATATTCGATGGTTTTAGGGTATGTGGACTTATATAGGCGAAAGAAGTAGGTCGGGGGAGCCTCGAGGGGCCCACTAGAGGGGAGGGCGCGCCCCCTATCTCGTGGCTTCGTCGATGCTCCCTTAGCTTGCACTCCAAGTTTCCTGTGTCACGTTCGTTCCAAAAATCACGCTGCCGAAGGTTTCATTCCGTTTGGACTCTGTTTGATATTCCTTTTCTTCGAAACACTGAAATAGACAATAAAACAGCAATATGGGTTGGGTCTCCGGTTAATAGGTTAGTCCCAAAAGTAATATAAAAGTGTATAATAAAGCCCGTAAACATTCAAAACACATAATAATATAGCATGAATGCTTCATAAATTATAGATACGTTGGATATGTATCAGCATCTGCAAGATTAATTCCTGCTCGTCCTCGAGTAGGTAAATGATAAAAGAAAGAATTTATGAAGTGTGAATGCTAGAAGGTGCACAAGTTTGATCAATCATAATTTCAATCACCTTTTCTAGCATGATTATATGTCATAACCGTAGTTCATCTCATAAAACTTCTCAAGATCAAGTAACAAGCAATTCACATGTTAAAGCATAGACCATAAACTAGCAAACTTCATTCTTAGTCAGCAAACAATTGCAATTCATCTTATGTTTAGGAAGGGTCTATGTCAGAGCTTTGATTTAGCAAACTTCACATACTCAACTATCATATAGTCTTCTACAATTGC
Organism: Triticum aestivum; assembly: GCF_018294505.1. Taxonomy (NCBI): domain Eukaryota; kingdom Viridiplantae; phylum Streptophyta; class Magnoliopsida; order Poales; family Poaceae; genus Triticum; species Triticum aestivum. Next base: position 110,324,090 of record NC_057795.1, read on the forward strand.
TAACACTCACGCAATACTAATGGTTATGGAGTTTTAATCGGACACTGAGAAAGATAGGGGCTTATAGTGTTGCCTCCCAACGTATTCACCTTTGGGTGATGTCAACAATAATAGTTCATGCTAACTTACATCCAATTGGATATATATATCAGGATCTTTCCAACACGAGGTGCTTGCCAAAGGATAAAATGAAAAAGGGAAAGGTGAAGATCACCTTGACTCTTGCATAAAGTAAAGACATAAGTAAAGATAGGCCCTTCGCAGAGGGAAGCAGGGATTTGCAGAGGTGCCAGAGCTCAATTTTGAAATAGAGATAAATAATTTTGAGAGGTATGATCTCATTGTCAACATAACAACCAAGAGTTCCCAATATCTTCCATACTACATACATTATAGGCGGTTCCCAAACAGAATGGTAAAAGTTTTTACTCCCCCTCCACCAACAATCATCAATCCATGGCTTGCCCGAAACAACGGGTGCCTCCAACTAACATCAAACCTGGGGAGTTTTGTTTGCAATTATTTTTGATTTGATTTTGATCTTTTGATCATGGGACTGGGCATCCCTGGTTACCAGCCATTTTTCTCGTGAATGATGAGCGGAGTCCACTCATCTTGAGAATAACCCACATAGCATGGAAGATACTGACAGCCCCTAGTCGCTACATGAGCGATTCAGGCATACAAAACAGATTGTTATTTGAAGGTTTAGAGTTTGGCACATGCAAATTTACTTGGAATGGCAGGTAAATACAGCATATAGGTAGGTATGGTGGACACTCATGGCAAAAAGTGGGTTTAAGGATATTTGGAAGCACAAGTAGTATCTCTACTTGGTGCAAGGAATTTGGCTAGCATGAGGGGGAAAGGCAAGCTCAACATGTTTGAATGATCCATGACAATATACTTTAACTGAGATGTGAGAAAACATAACCCATTATGTTGTCTTCCTTGTCCAACATCAACTCTTTAGCATGTCATACTTAATGAGTGCTCACAATTATAAAAGATGTCTAGGATAGTATATTTATATGTGAAATCTCTCTTCCTTCAATATTCTTTCATGAATTGTTCAAATGACCAATACAATGCTTGCTAACCTTCAATAAATTTACAACCTCTACTTCTTAGATGTGAAGTCATTACTCCCCATGGGATAAGCAAATGAAACATATATAATTTCAGATTTATGACAATCAACTCATTCAACCATTTACTCATAGGATATAAGTGAAGCACACGAGTAAATGAAAAACTACTCCAAAAAGATATAAGTGAAGATCAATGAGTAGCTAAATAATTATGTAGCTATGTGAAGACTCTCTCTCATTTAAGAATTTCAGATCTTGGTATTGTATTCAAACAGCAAGCAAAACAAAATAAAATGACATTGCAAGGATAGCACAACTCATGTGAAGAAGCAAAAACTTAGGCTCAACCGATACTAACCGATAGTTGTTGAAGAAGAAAGGTGGGATGCCTAACGGGGCATCCCCAAGCTTAGATGCTTGAGACTTCTTGAAATATTATCTTGGGTGCCTTGGGCATCCCCAAGCTTGAACTTTTGTGTCTCCTTAATTCCTCTCATATCATGGTTTCTCTTTTTATCAAAAGCTTCATCCACACCAAACTCAACAAGAACTCGTGAGATAGGTTAGTATAAACCAATGCAAAACCTTATCATTTTCTACTGTAACAAAATCACTAAAATTATTATTCAACATTTCATACTAAATGCCTCTGCATATTTAACACTCCTATCCTCAAATAGAATCATTAAACAAGCAAACATATGCAAATAATGCAACCATAACAGCAATCTGCCAAAACAGTATAGTATGTAAAGAATGCAAGATTCATCATACTTACCTAACTCCAAAAATTATTAGAGACATACTACGCTGTAGAAGATTTATCAGAGCTCATTATGCAAAAAGTTTCAACATTATATCATTCTCTGGCTTTTCAAGGGAATTTTTGCAACAGCGGTAAACTTTCTGTTTTCAAACAGTAACATGTATACTAGCAAAATAAGCATGGCAAAGGCTATCCTTGACATTTTTATTGAAAATATAGATGCAAAACATTATTCTAAATAACAGCAAGCAAACACTAACAAAATAAAATGACGCTCCAAGCAAAACACATATCATGTGGTGAATAAAAATATAACTCCAAGTAAAGTTACTGATGAACGAAGACGAAAGAGGGGATGCCATCCGGGGCATCCCCAAGCTTAGGCTCTTGGTTGTCCTCGAATATTACCTTGGGGTACCTTGGGCAACCCCAAGCTCTGTCTCTTTCCACTCCTTATTCCATAGTCCATTGAATCTTTACCCAAAACATGAAAACTTCACAACACAAAACTCAACAGAAAACTCGTAAGCTCCCTTAGTAAAAGAAAATAAAACCACCACTTAGGTACTGTAGTGAACTAATTCTAAATTCATATTGATGTAATATATACTGTATTTCAACTTCTCTATGGTTCATACCCTTCGATACTACTCATAGATTCATCAAAATATGCAAACAACACAATGAAAACAGAATGTGTCAAAAACAGAACAGTCTGTAGTAATCTGTATTAAACGTATACTTATGGAACTCCAAAAATTCTACAAAATTATGAAGTCCTAAGAAATGTGTGTATAAATCCAGAGCAAAAAGAATCAGATCAAAAACACGTTTATGTGAATTATCAAAACTAATTTACTGGGTGCAAAAGTTTCTGATTTTCAGCAGGATCAACACAACTATCACCGTAAGCTATCCTAAAGGTCTTACTTGGCACTTTATTGAAACAAAAGCTATAAAACATGATTACTGCAGAAGCATAATCATGTGAACACACAAAAACAGTAAGGGTAAATATTCGGTTGTCTCCCAACAAGCGCTTTTCTTTAATGCCTTTTAGCTAGGCATGATGATGACAATGATGCTCACATAAAAGATAAGAATTGCAACATAACGGGAGCATCATGAAGTATATGACTAGCACATTTAAGCCTAACACACTTCCTATCCATAGGGATTTTATGACCAAACAACTTATGGGAACAATAATCAACTAGCATAGGAAGGCTAAACAAGCATAATTTCAAACTTTTAAGCACATAGAGAGGAAACTTGATATTATTGCAATTCGTACAAGCATATGTTCCTCTCTCATAATAATTTTCAGTAGCATCATGAATGAATTCAATAATATAACCAGCACCTAAAGCATTCTTTTCATGATCTACAAGCATACAAATTTTACTACTCTCCACATAAGCAAAATTCTTCTCATGAATAGTAGTGGGAGAAAACTCAACAAAATAATTATCATGTGAGGCATAATCCAATTGAAAACTAAAATCATGATGACAAGTTTCATGGTTATCATTATTCTTAATAGCATACAAGTCATCACAATAATCATCGTAGATAGCAACTTTATTCTCATAATCAATTGGAACCTCTTCTGAAATAGTGGAATCATCACTAAATAAAGTTGACACTTCCAAATCCACTTTCATATTCATTACAATAAGATTCATCATCTCCAAAATAGTGGGATCACTACTTCCTAAAGTTGACACTCTTCCAAACCCACTTTCATCAATATAATCATCATAGGTAAGAGTCATGCTATCATCATAAAAAATTTGCACATCAAAACTTGGGGGACTAAAAATATCATCTTCATCAAATATAGCTTCTCCAAGCTTGTGGCTTTGCATATCATTAGCATCATGGATATTCAAGGAATTCATAATAACAACATTGCAATCATGCTCATCATTCAAAGATTTAGTACCAATCATTTTAATGCATTCTTCTTCTAGCATTTGAGCACAATTTTCCTTTTCATCATACTCACGAAAGATATTAAAAAGACGAAGCATATGAGAAAAACTGAATTCCATTTTTTGGTAGTTTTCTGTTATAAACTAAACTAGTGATAAAACAAGAAACAAAAAGATTCGATTGCGAGATCTAAAGATATACCTTCAAGCCCTCACCTCCCCGGCAATGGCGCCAGGAAAGAGCTTAGTTGACGGGGTGTGAGTGTTGCTTACCTAGCCTCCCCGGCAACAGCACCAGAAAAGAGCTTGATGTCTACTACACAACCTTCTTCTTGTAGACGTTGTTGGGCCTCCAAGTGCAGAGGTTTGTAGGACAGTAGCAAATTTCCCTCAAGTGGATGACCTAAGGTTTATCAATCTGTGGGAGGCATAGGATGTAGATGGTCTCTCTCAAACAACCCTGCAACCAAATAACAAAGAGTCTCTTGTGTCCCCAACACACCCAATACAATGGTAAATTGTATAGGTGCACTAGTTCTGCGAAGAGATGGTGATACAAGTGCAATATGGATAGTAGATATATGTTTTTGCAATCTGAAAATATAAAAACAGCAAGCTAACTAATGATAAAAGTGAGCGTAAATGGTATTGCAATGATAGGAAACAAGGCATAGGGTTCATACTTACACTGGTGCAAGTTCTCTCAACAATAATAACATAGATAGATCATATAACAATCCCTCAACATGCAACAAAGAGTCACTCCAAAGCCACTAATAGCGGAGAACAGACGAAGAGATTATGGTAGGGTACGAAACCACCTCAAAGTTATTCTTTCGGATCAATCTATTCAAGAGTTTGTACTAGAATAACACCTTAAGACACAAATCAACCAAAACCCTAATGTCACCTAGATACTCCATTGTCACCTCAAGTATCCGTGAGCATGATTATACGATATGCATCACACAATCTCAGATTCATCTATTCAACCAACACAAAGTACTTCAAAGAGTGCCCCAAAGTTTCTACCGGAGAGTCAAGATGAAAACGTGTGCCAACACCTATGCATAGGTTCATGGGCGGAACCCGCAAGTTGATCACCAAAACATACGTCAAGTGGCACGTGATATCCCATTGTCACCACAGATAAACACGGCAAGACATACATCAAGTGTTCTCAAATCATTAAAGACTCAATCCGATAAGATAACTTCAAGAGGAAAACTCAATTCATCACAAGAGAGTAGAGGGGGAGAAACATCATAAGATCCAACTATAATAGCAAAGCTCGCAATACATCAAGATCGTGCCATAGAGAGAACACGAGAGAGAGAGATCAAACACATAGCTACTGGTACATACCCTCAGCCCCGAGGGTGAACTACTCCCTCCTCGTCATGGAGAGCACCGGGATGATGAAGATGGCCACCGGTGAGGTATTCCCCCTCCGGCAGGGTGCCGGAATGGGCCCCTGAGAGGTTTTCGGTGGCTACAGAGGCTTGCGGCGGCGGAACTCCCGATCTATCTTGATATTCGATGGTTTTAGGGTATGTGGACTTATATAGGCGAAAGAAGTCGGTCGGGGGAGCCTTGAGGGGCCGACAAGAGGGGAGGGCGCGCGCAGGGGGTTGGGCGCGCCCCCTATCTCGTGGCTTCCTTGATGCTCCCCCGGCTTGCACTCCAAGTACATGGGTCATGTTCATTCCAAAAATCACGCTGCCGAAGGTTTCATTCCGTTTGGACTCCATTTGATATTCCTTTTGTTCGAAACACTGAAATAGACAATAAAATAGCAATATGGGCTGGGCCTCCTGTTAATAGGTTTGTCCCGAAAGTAATATAAAAGTGTATAATAAAGCCCGTAAACATTCAAAACACATAATAATATAGCATGAATGCTTCATAAATTATAGATACGTTGGAGACGTATCACCGCTCTCCGACGACGAGGTGATACTCGGCGACAAAGACTTTATCATGCCTGAGGAGCTCGCCGAACAGGAGCGATTTAAGCGCTGGCTAATTGCCACTGCAAGGAGCCTGAAAAAGAAGCAGCAGGAGCTTCAAGCTGATCAAGATCTGCTCAACAATAGATGGACTGACGTCCTAGCAGCCGAAGAATACTGCCTCAAGCACCCAACCAAAAAGTTAACCGAAGCGCAAGTTGTTATCCCAATTCGATGACGAGGCGTTGGAGCCCGTTCTACCGACGCACTATGCGGCTGACCGACCACCACGTGGCCGGGACAAACCGGCAACTCGAGCCGAGCACCAGCCCGCACTACCTCGCCGTAAAAACAGAGACACAACAGCTTGGGGATACACACATGACCTACGGCGTGACTTGGAAAATAGAGCAGGTCAAACAAGATCGATCTATGGATAGTGGGGGCGTTCCTCTACGTGCTATGATGGCCACCCAGCCGGACGTGACAAACATAATCACGACCGAGCCGATGACCATAGACAAACTTCATCCGAGGTACATCACGACCTGGCCCGATACAAAGGCGCCGCACACACCCTCTACTTCACTGATGAAGTAATGGAACACGATTTCCCAGAAGGGTTTAAACCTGTGAACATCGAATCATGTGATGGGACAATAGACCCCACTGTATGGATTGAGGATTTTCTTCTCCATATTCATATGGCCCCCGGTGATGATCTTCACGCCATCAAATACCTCCCACTAAAACTCAAGGGACCAGCTAGGTACTGGTTGAACAGTTTGCCCGAAAACTCCATTGGCAGCTGGGAGGACTTGGAGGACGCCTTCCTCGACAACTTCCAAGGTACATATGTCAGACCTACGGATGCCGATGACTTAAGTCACATAGTTCAACAGCCTGGAGAGTAAGCCAGGAAATTCTGTACTAGGTTCTTAACTAAAAAGAACCAGATCGTCGACTGTCCGGATGCCGAAGCCCTAGCGGCCTTTAAGCACAACATCCGCGACGAATGACTCACCCGACACCTCGGCCAGGAAAAGCCGAAGTCCATGGCAGCCCTCATGGCACTCATGACCCGCTTTTGTGCGGGCGAAGATAGCTGGCTAGCCCGTAGCAATAACAATACAAGAGAACCTGGCACTTCTGAAGCTAGAAACAGCAACGGCAAGCCCCAACGCAATAGACACAAGTGTCAGAACAACGGTGACAACACCAAAGACACGGCGGTCAATGCCGAATTCAGTGGCTCTAAGTCCGATCAGCGGAAGAAGCCATACAAAAGAAACAATCCGGGCCCGTCTAGTTTGGACCGCATACTCGATCGTCCATGTCAAATACACGGCACTCCTGATAAACTATCCAATCATACCAACAGAGAGTGTTGGGTTTTTAAACAAGCCGACAAGTTAAATGCGAAGAACAAGGGGAAGGGGTCCCAAAGCGATGTCACACCCTAGCTAGTCATGCATTAGAATGTTGCATCATGTTTACTCTTTCATCAGAAACTTGAAATGGGGATGACAGAACCCCCAGTTCCCTCTGAAACCAACTAGGGTTACTAAAATAATTTTTCAATGAACCTGAAATGCCCTTCTAAAATGCCCATCATTTTTGCCTTGGTTCAGAACCTCTGCCAAAAATGGTGCACATTTTCCTAGGCCATCCTAGGGTTTTTGAATTAAATCATAAATATTTGAATTTGGGCATTTAAAATAATATAAAATATTTAAATGCTCAAATATCTCCAAACTAAAATGTTTCATGTTGGAAATAATCCAACTATGGGCCAGGAATAGTTTGGTGATTTTTGAAGTTGCCTAGGTATTTCTTTAAATTCAACAAAGTTGCAGATATATATTAAATAAAACAGAAACAGAAGAAAAGGGGAAAAACTTACCTGGGCTCCTCCACTGTGCGGCCCAGCCAGCTGGCCGGCCCAGCCAGCAGCCGACCCAGCCCAACACTGTAGCCCTCCGTCGTCTTCCTCCCCTCGCCCCGAAGCTGCTGCGTGCTCGCGCGCGCACGGCCGCGCGGCCACCTCCTGCTTGCCGACGAGCTCCTGGCCGCGTGGACGACTCCCGCAGGCCGTCCCGATCCCCCCTGCTCTCTCTCACTCTCCCCCGGCTCTTCCTTCCTCTCCCTCGCTCTCTCTCTCACACGGCCGAACACCACCGTCGCCGCCGTTCGCCGTAGCAGCCATCTCCGGCCACCCCTCGCTCCCCCAACTAGCTCAGAAGCTCCGCCACAACCCCCTCTTCCTCCCCACCGCTCCACAGCTCCCCGGAAGCCCTGCATCGCCGCCACGTCGCCGTTCCCCTCTTCGGGCTCCGATCATCGTCGCCGTCAAATTCGTCGTCTCCGGCGCGTCCCCGAGCCCGCTTCGACGCCCACTGCAACCGCGGTGAGCTACGCCACCGTTTCCCCCTCTCCTCCCTATCGTTCCCCCACCGTAGCCTCCTCCCCACCACGGCCGAACCTCCGCCGTCGCCGAGGTCGCCGTCAACACAGCTCCGGTGACCATTTGGTCACCCCGGCGAGCCCAACGAGTTCGCAAGACCCCGTAGAGCATCCCTATCGCCTCGCTTCGCTCGACTTCGAGCTCCAACCCCGTTCCCGTGCACGACCGAACCCCGGCGGCCGCAGCCGAGCTCGCCGCCGTCGACTCCGGCCACCCCGACCCCAACGGACTCCGCCAAGAGCTGCGGGTTGTCCTCAGCTCCACTCCGGTGGCCTCCGCCGTCCATTTGGTTGCCGGAATGGCAAAAAGCACTCTCGCCGCCGTCTCGGACCTCGCCGGCGTCATGTCGCCGGTGGGGTTTGACTTGTCCGACCTGGGGTTTGACCCCCCCAGGGTCACTGACGCGTGGGCCCTGTCGGCCAGGTGGTTAGATTAGCGCTAACTACTGTTAGTCAACCCCCCCTGACACTGACAGAGGGCCCCAGCGCCACTAATCCCTAATTAGGATTAATTTAAACCTGTTTAACCCCCCCTGTCACTGACGTGTGGCCCCCACACGTCAGGTTTGACTTCAGCCAGCCGCAGTTGACCACTGACGTCATGCTGACGTCATGCTGGCGCAATAATTATATTCTGGATTTAAATTAAATCAGGAAATTCCAGAATATTATTTAAACTTCAAAAATTCATAACTTTTATTCTGTAACTCCAAATTGGACAAATTATATATGAAAAATGATCAGAAAAATCCAATCTATCCATCTGTACTATTTTCATGCATGATCAAACAAGTTAAATTGATGTTTTAAGCAGAACAAGGAAAAGCACTTAAAGAGGCCATGTTTGAGTTTGAAATTTGAATCTTTGATTCAAATTTGTTCAAACCCTTCTGGTTTTAGTTGCATTAGCCCAACACACCCATATTGCCATGTTTCATGCATGCATCATATTGTTGCACATTGTTTGGTGATGCTTGTGTATCGATGTCCCTTGCGACAGGTTCTGCCCCCGAGGAATACCGTGATTACCCTAACGAAGAACCATATCAGTGCATCGAACCATCAGGCAAGCAACCAACCATTTGATCATATCGATACAATCCCATGTTCTCGCTCCTGCTCTCTTTTACTGCATTAAGACAACGCGATTCAAACTGCTGTGTGCTACGGTAGCTGAACCCATTTCCTCTGCATGACCTGTCATTGCCACAGTAACTAGATGAAACCCACTAGCATGTGTAGGAGTTGATTGAGCCATATGTATGTGTTGTTCCTACCTTGCTATGCCTGCTATGCCTAGAGTCGTGTCAGGTCTGGTTCATCTGGGTGATGGGCTAGAGTGAAATGATTATGTCGGTAATGGGAGTGGTGTGGTGAACACGATTTGGTAAAGGTATCGATGAGAGGCCATGTAGGAGTACATGGTGGGTTGTTTCATTGAAGCCGACCTTAAGCACTGAGATCTGTATGTGTGATTTAAGATACAGCTACTACCATGCATTGGGCCCTGAAATATGACCCCGCTCGACTTCTTATTCACCCTAGCTCTCTGTCCAGGAGTTGCAAGTAGTTTCTGGTGTTTGTAGCCTACTGGAGGCCGTGGACAGCGCTGACCGTAGGGGTGGGCTGTGATGCGGTAGGTACGTGGCCGGGTGTACCGAATACCCGTTAGGTATCTCGGGAACCCTGTTCACATCGTTCGGGGCCGTATGGGAAACCTCGGCCGGACTCCCTGCGGATGGAACCTGAATAGGCGATAAACCTGGACTAGAGGCTTAAGTGTTTAGGTAGGTCGTGGTCTACACCCACGTCGGCTTTCGCTTGAAGTCTGCCGAGCACATGTTGTGTGCAGACGCTAAGTGGTGGAAACATGTATGAAGAAGTACACCCCTGCAGGGTTATCATGATCTATTCGAATAGCCGCGTCCGCGGTAAAGGACTACTTGGTTGCCTATACAGTTCATAGACAAGTAAATGGAAACTACTAAAAGCCTCAAGATAAGTGTGAGTGCCGAGGATGGCTCTTCCGTAGGAAGACGGAGGTGGATCCTCGGTAGGGTATTGAAGTGGTGAGTAGTGGACTCGTGTGCGCAAAACATTTCAAGTTGGGGTATCGTAGGATAGCCTAGCCAAGAGTCAAAGCTGGCTTGCTGCAATAACTCCACCAACCCTTCTTGATACTATGCATGTATGTAGGGTCTGATGTAAGTCTTGCTGAGTACCTTTGTACTCATGTTGCTACAATCTACATTTTTACAGAAGACGCTGCAACCCCTTCTGATGGGTTCTATGTAGACGTTGACATCAACGAGTAGGCTAAAGACCCAGGTGGTGACCCTGAGCTTGTGATGGACCACGTAGTATAGCTAGGCTTTCCAAGCCTCTTTTATTTTACTAGTTGTCTGTACCCAGACAATGTACTTCCGCTGCTGGCTTGTATGACTGTATGACTTGTATGTTGGGTCGTGAGACCCGTACCTTTGTGTATGTTATGTATGGCTCCCTGAGCCTTAAATAAAGTACTTGTGTCATAGAGTCATGTTGTGATGCTTCGTTGTATTTGCACATATCGAGCATATTGTGTGTATGATTGAAATGCTTGGTATGTGTGGGATCTGACTATCTAGTTGTTTATCTTTAGTAGCCTCTCTTACCGGGAAATGTCTCCTAGTGTTACCGCTGAGCCATGGTAGCTTGCTACTGCTCTGGAACACTTAGGCTGGCCGGCATGTGTCCTTCTTCGTTCCTGTGTCTGTCCCTTCGGGGAAATGTCACGCTTTGAGTACCGGAGTCCTGTTAGCCCGCTACAGCCCGGTTTACCGGAGTCCTGCTAGCCCAGTGCTACAGCCCGGACCCACTTGCTGATGACCGACACGTTCGAAGCTGGGTCATGGATGCCTGTCCCTGTAAGTCTGTGCCACTTTGGGTTTACGACTAGTCATGTCAGCCCGGGCTCCTTATCATATGGATGCTAGCGACACTATCATATACGTGAGCCAAAAGGCGCAAACGGTCCCGGGAAAAGGTAAGACGACACCCGTGGGGATACCGTGCGTGAGGCCACAAAGTGATATGAGGTGTTACCAGCTAGATCGATGTGACATCGAGTCGGGGTCCTGACAGCGTTGGCATCAGAGCCGGACTGCCTGTAGGTTCTCCAAGCCAAACTGGTCGATGTTGAGTCTAGAAATTCTTTAGTTATATGTAGGGGAATTGTTTGTGGGTTGGAACGTAAGGCTCTTTTACTCCTTATACCTTATGACTTTCTGATCTGAGTCAGTCCATTCTTCCACCGGGGATTAAGGAATTAGGATCTATTCTCTCTATCAGGATCACGTGTTACTAATCAGTAGTACCTTATAAGTTTGATGGATACAAGCCTAGTTCAGTTCTACTACCACATTATGTTGCCAGAATGGTTTCAGAACTTTGATATGATGATGTTGAGTGTGTACGAAATCCTTTGTCAAATGTCTCAAAATCCTTTTTGAGCATTTACAGCTGTTATGCTGCCGAAATTTTGCTAGAAATTCTAATGCCTTTGCATTATGATTATGCTTTCAGATGGCCACTCGCGACCTTAATCAAGTGGTTCGCCTGACTCGATGCCTAGATGTACCCGGCCATACTGCTAAGTTGGTCAGGGTAATGACTGAGGCTGGATACCGCTGGTATCCTGAGTACACGGTCGAAGAGCAATTCCGGGACTTCAATCAAAGCCAGTATCTCTGCACTGTCAGGATATTTCCATCTTATCCTGGATCCACCGAGCCTCTTCACTGTTCCTATGGACTCGGGGTTACTATTGAGATGGCTGTGCAGGACGCCGCCTACTCTATGATGACCATTATGCGAGTCAGATCTGGTTTATTTCGGGACTCTGATTTCCGGTATATGCCAGGATCACTTCCGGGAGCACAAGGATATCTCCAGGCTATCTATGCTGACTCCACTCAGGAGGATTCACGGACTCGCACCACTGCTGAGATGCTCGAGGATAAGGACCGTGAAAATCGGGCCTTGAGGTTAGAGCTCTTCAATACCCGTGCTGACCACTGGGCCACTTTGACTCGGTTCGCACCGGCGGTGCAAGCTGGATATTCAGATATGCGCGATCTCTATCCTGTGAGATCTGCTCTGCCAGACGTGATGGTTTGGCGTGATGTAGGAGGCATCACCCCACCTCGCGGTCCCCGCAGGCCACCGTTTGTTGGTCCAAGGCCTCATCCTAGCCCCTATGGTCCACAAGCTCCGCGAGACCGTCTGTTTCCGGATGATCATGTTGAGCTTCCAGGCTATGGAGGTGACTTCTACGAGGACTACTACGGATCGGTCTGAGTTAGTGATAGTATCACTAGTTCGCACTAGCTGTGTCATCTATCGTCCCGCGTGACTCGTGGGATATGACCTAGTTTGTACTCCTTCCGGAGGTGTAGAAAAATAATGTATAGGAGCTTGGAATGCCTCCGATGAGATGTAATCCTTTTCTCACCGTAATAGTACTTTGTTTGGTCTTGTACTAAACCTTGTATGGTGTGTATGACGATGGAATAAAAGAAGCAGTTTCTGTATTTACCATGTCATACGGATGATCATCTTACATTCCGAATTATTCCTTACATTCTGTATCCTATGTCGGAATTTTATCGTTCTGACTAAATCATTGTCTTGTTACCTAGGATGGTCAACACGCGCGCTAACCCTGCTTCTCAAGAGCAGGCCGAAGGCAGTGAGGGCAGGAATGAAAATCTGCCTCATCCTCCTTCACTAGCCGAGGTTATGATGGAAGCTGAGAGAAACAAGCGGGAGACAAACCGTTTGTTGGAGCGTATTGAACAGAATACAGCACACCATCAGAGGGCTAACGTGGTGTCACTCAGTGATTTTATCAAATTGCATCCACCCACGTTCCACCACTCCGTCGAGCCTCTCGACGCTGATGACTGGCTTCGCAGTATCTCTCACAAGCTGCGTTCCGCGCTAGTAGCTGAGGCTGACAAGGTCACCTTTGCTGCATATCATCTTGAAGGCCCCGCCAGTCTATGGTGGGAGAATTATGGAGCCATGCGCCCAGCGGGCCATGTCACTACTTGGGCTGAGTTCAGCGAGGCTTTCCGTGAACATCACATTCCGGAGGGTCTCATGGACCGTAAACGTGAGGAATTCTGCAATTTCACCCAAGGCCGACTTTCTGTGGATGTCTATAGCAGGGAGTTTGGTAATCTCGCGCGATATGCAACTGAGGAAGTGTCTACTGACGCCAAGAAGCAAGCAAGGTTCCGTAAGGGCCTTAGTCCTGAGCTTCGCCGCGACCTCCGTCTGCATGAGTGCACATCTTTTTCGAAACTTGTCAACAAAGCCATCAGTGCTGAAACTGGTCAGACTGACTATGACGCAACACGCAAGCATGGCCGTGACATGGGTTCCTCATCCGGTGCTGGTCCTCAAAAGCGCCGCGTGTGGGTACCCAACACCGCCCTGCCACCCAGGTTCACACCGAGGCCATCCTTCCAGGCGCCTCGCCCTGTTCAACAGTCTGCACCGGCCAAGCCCTATGGGGGTCCAACCAACAATGCTCCTCCACGTACCAGTTCCGTGACTTGTTTCAAATGTGGGGAATCTGGTCACTATATGCGTGAGTGTCCCCAGACCAACCCCAATCAATCTGCTAAAGCTGTTGGCCGTGGCAAGCCGACAGGAAAAATATTCCATGCCAAGCCGGTCACCGCTCACGTGGCCATGTCAACTGTATCTCTGCCGAAGAAGCTCAAGAGGATCCCAACGTCGTTCTCGGTACGCTTCTTGTTAATTGCCACCCGGCATCTGTTCTTTTCGATACAGGAGCCTCTCATTCTTTTATATCCGAAAATTATGCTCGTTTGCATAACGTTGCATTCTGTGACATGCCATCCACTATGGAAATTTCTACTCCTGGTTCTAGATGGCAGACCTCTAGGGTAAGTTATGGAAATGAAATCCAAGTCGACAGACTTGTTTTCCTTGCATCTTTGATAGCCCTTAAATCTTCAGATATTAATATCATTTTGGGTATGGACTGGATGTCAGCTCATCAAGCCAAAATTGATTGCTTCTCTAGAACTGTTCAACTCACCCATCCTTCGGGGAAGATAGTCAATGTCTTGACCCGAATAGCCAAGCGACAATTATATTCTCTTAACGCCAGCCCTTTGCCAGACCTTGAGGACGTTCCGGTAGTCCGTGACTTTCCGGATGTCTTCCCAGAGGAATTGCCAGGTGTTCCACCTGACAGGGATGTTGAGTTCGTAATAGACCTCATTCCAGGAACCGTTCCGATTGCTAGAAGACCCTATAAGATGGCACCCCTAGAACTAGCCGAGCTTAAGAAACAACTCGATGAGTCCTTGAAAAAGGGTTTCATCCGACCTAGCTCATCTCCGTGGGCTTGCCCCGTCCTATTCGTCAAGAAGAAGGATGGTACGGACCGGATGGTTGTAGATTACCGACCTGTCAATTTGGTCACAATCAAGAACAAATACCCGCTTCCCAGGATCAACGACCTGTATGATCAGCTCGCTGGATCCTCAGTCTTCTCCAAGATGGATTTGAGGTTGGGCTACCATCAAATCAAAATCAGAAACGGGGACATTCCTAAAACGGCCTTTGTTACTCGTTATGGCCAATACGAGTACACCGTCATGTCCTTCGGTTTAACCAACGCTCCAGCCACCTTTTCTCGGTTAATGAACTCAATCTTCATGGAGTATTTGGATAAATTCGTCGTAGTTTATCTCGATGATATACTCATCTACTCCAAGAACGAGGAAGAACATGCCGAACATCTAAGGCTAGTGTTGCAGAAACTTCGAGAGCATCGCCTTTATGCCAAATTTTCTAAATGTGAATTCTGGTTGCCAGAAGTGACCTATCTGGGTCATGTAATATCTGGTAAAGGTATTGCTGTTAACCCTGAACGAGTTCAAGCCGTCCTTAATTGGACTCCACCTGAATCGGTCAAGCAAGTTCGGAGTTTTCTGGGCTTAGCGAGCTATTGCCGTCGCTTTGTCGAGAACTTCTCCAAGGTTGCTAAACCTCTAACCGAACTCCTCAAGAAAGATAAGAAGTTCGAGTGGACTCCACAATGTGAGCACAGCTTTCAGGAACTGAAAAGACGCCTGACCTCTGCTCCCGTACTGGTACCGCCAGACTTCTCCAAGGACTTTGTTATCTACTGCGACGCCTCGCGACAAGGACTAGGTTGCATTCTTATGCAAGATCGACACGTAATTGCTTACGCTTCACGGCAATTGCACCCACATGAGGAGAATTATCCTACTCATGATCTAGAGCTTGCAGCCGTAGTCTATGCACTTAAGACCTGGCGACATTACCTCCTCGGTAATCGTTGCGAAATATTCACTGATCACCAAAGTCTGAAGTATATTTTCACCCAACCGGATTTGAATCTCAGGCAGAGACGTTGGGTTGAATTGATTACAGACTTCGACTTAGGAATAACCTACACCCCAGGGAAAGCCAACGTCATGGCTGATGCGCTAAGTCGTAAATCTTATTGTAACAACCTGATGTTACAACAAAGTCAACCGCTTCTCCATGAGGAATTTCGGAAGCTTAACCTTCACATTGTTCCTCAAGGTTTTCTTTCCACCTTGGTAGCAAAACCTACTCTTACGGATCAAATCATCGCTGCCCAAAAGCGAGATAAGGGAATATCTAAAATCAAAGAGAACATTGCTAGCGGAGGTGCTAGTTGTTTCTCCACAAATGATCATGGTGTTGTGTACTTTGAGAACCGTCTAGTGGTTCCCAAGAACCAGCATCTACGGCAGCTGATCCTTAAGGAGGCTCATGAATCTCCTCTCACCATTCATCCCGGTAGTACTAAGATGTATCAGGACCTACGCCAGAGGTTCTGGTGGACTAGGATGAAAAGAGAAATTGCTCAGTATATTGCTAATTGCGACGTCTGTCGTCGTGTAAAAGCAGAGCATCAACGGCCTGCTGGCACCCTTCAACCCTTAGCTATTCCTGAATGGAAATGGGATAAAATTGGTATGGATTTCATTACCGGTTTTCCCAGGACCAAGAGAGGGAATAATGCTATTTTCGTCGTGGTCGATCGTCTTTCCAAAGTAGCTCATTTCTTACCTGTTCGTGAGAGTATAACCGCTAGTCAGCTGGCAGATTTGTACATCTCCCGAATAGTGTCTCTCCATGGTGTTCCTTTGGAAATTAACTCGGATCGAGGAAGTCTTTTCACCTCTCGATTTTGGGAAAGTTTCCAAAATGCTATGGGAACCCGTCTCTCCTTTAGCACCGCCTTCCACCCTCAGTCGAGTGGTCAAGTGGAACGCGTCAACCAAATTCTAGAAGACATGCTTCGAGCCTCTGTTATCTCTTTCGGAATGGACTGGGAGAAGTGCCTTCCATTTGCCGAATTCGCTTACAACAACAGCTATCAATCTAGCTTGGGTAAAGCCCCTTTTGAAGTTCTCTATGGACGACGATGTCGAACACCCCTTAACTGGTCAGAGACCGGGGAAAGACAATTCTTTGGCCCGGACATGATTCAGGAAGCAGAAGATCAAGTTCGTATCGTTCGTGAAAAGTTGAAAACAGCCCAATCTCGTCAAAAGAGTCAATATGACCGAAAACATAGGGCTATGACTTTCGAGGTTGACGAGAAGGCTTATCTTCGGGTCACCCCTCTGAAGGGAACCCATCGTTTCGGTATCAAAGGCAAATTGGCTCCTCGTTACATTGGACCTTTTCGCATTCTTGCCAAACGAGGAGAAGTTGCCTACCAGTTGGAACTACCTCCGCACCTCTCCAGAGTTCACGATGTCTTCCACGTTTCTCAACTCAGGCGTTGCTTCTCGGATCCTATCCGTGAAGTGGACCACGAAACGCTTGATCTCCAAGATGATCTTACATATCGAGAGTACCCCATTCGTATCCTCGATCAAGCCGAACGTACCACGCGACGTCATAATATCAAGTTTCTCAAGGTTCAATGGTCGCACCATTCTGAGGATGAAGCAACTTGGGAAAGGGAGGATCGTCTTCGACTCGAGTATCCCGCCTTCTTCCCGGAGGAACCCAAATCTCGGGACGAGATTCTTTTGAGTGGGGGTGAGTTGTCACACCCTAGCTAGTCATGCATTAGAGTGTTGCATCATGTTTACTCTTTCATCAGAAACTTGAAATGGGGATGACAGAACCCCCAGTCCCCTCTGAAACCAACTAGGGTTACTAAAATAATTTTTCAATGAACCTGAAATGCCCTTCTAAAATGCCCATCATTTTTGCCTTGGTTCAGAACCTCTGCCAAAAATGGTGCACATTTTCCTAGGCCATCCTAGGGTTTTTGAATTAAATCATAAATATTTGAATTTGGGCATTTAAAATAATATAAAATATTTAAATGCTCAAATATCTCCAAACTAAAATGTTTCATGTTGGAAATAATCCAACTATGGGCCAGGAATAGTTTGGTGATTTTTGAAGTTGCCTAGGTATTTCATTAAATTCAACAAAGTTGCAGATATATATTAAATAAAACAGAAACAGAAGAAAAGGGGAAAAACTTACCTGGGCTCCTCCACTGTGCGGCCCAGCCAGCTGGCCGGCCCAGCCAGCAGCCGACCCAGCCCAACACTGTAGCCCTCCGTCGTCTTCCTCCCCTCGCCCCGAAGCTGCTGCGTGCTCGCGCGCGCACGGCCGCGCGGCCACCTCCTGCTTGCCGACGAGCTCCTGGCCGCGTGGACGACTCCCGCAGGCCGTCCCGATCCCCCCTGCTCTCTCTCACTCTCCCCCGGCTCTTCCTTCCTCTCCCTCGCTCTCTCTCTCACACGGCCGAACACCACCGTCGCCGCCGTTCGCCGTAGCAGCCATCTCCGGCCACCCCTCGCTCCCCCGACTAGCTCAGAAGCTCCGCCACAACCCCCTCTTCCTCCCCACCGCTCCACAGCTCCCCGGAAGCCCTGCATCGCCGCCACGTCGCCGTTCCCCTCTTCGGGCTCCGATCATCGTCGCCGACAAATTCGTCGTCTCCGGCGCGTCCCCGAGCCCGCTTCGACGCCCACTGCAACCGCGGTGAGCTACGCCACCGTTTCCCCCTCTCCTCCCTCTCGTTCCCCCACCGTAGCCTCCTCCCCACCACGGCCGAACCTCCGCCGTCGCCGAGCTCGCCGTCAACACAGCTCCGGTGACCATTTGGTCACCCCGGCGAGCCCAACGAGTTCGCAAGACCCCGTAGAGCATCCCTATCGCCTCGCTTCGCTCGACTTCGAGCTCCAACCCCGTTCCCGTGCACGACCGAACCCCGGCGGCCGCAGCCGAGCTCGCCGCCGTCGACTCCGGCCACCCCGACCCCAACGGACTCCGCCAAGAGCTGCGGGTTGTCCTCAGCTCCACTCCGGTGGCCTCCGCCGTCCATTTGGTTGCCGGAATGGCAAAAAGCACTCTCGCCGCCGTCTCGGACCTCGCCGGCGTCATGTCGCCGGTGGGGTTTGACTTGTCCGACCTGGGGTTTGACCCCCCCAGGGTCACTGACGCGTGGGCCCTGTCGGCCAGGTGGTTAGATTAGCGCTAACTACTGTTAGTCAACCCCCCCTGACACTGACAGAGGGCCCCAGCGCCACTAATCCCTAATTAGGATTAATTTAAACCTGTTTAACCCCCCCTGTCACTGACGTGTGGCCCCCACACGTCAGGTTTGACTTCAGCCAGCCGCAGTTGACCACTGACGTCATGCTGACGTCATGCTGGCGCAATAATTATATTCTGGATTTAAATTAAATCAGGAAATTCCAGAATATTATTTAAACTTCAAAAATTCATAACTTTTATTCTGTAACTCCAAATTGGACAAATTATATATGAAAAATGATCAGAAAAATCCAATCTATCCATCTGTACTATTTTCATGCATGATCAAACAAGTTAAATTGATGTTTTAAGCAGAACAAGGAAAAGCACTTAAAGAGGCCATGTTTGAGTTTGAAATTTGAATCTTTGATTCAAATTTGTTCAAACCCTTCTGGTTTTAGTTGCATTAGCCCAACACACCCATATTGCCATGTTTCATGCATGCATCATATTGTTGCACATTGTTTGGTGATGCTTGTGTATCGATGTCCCTTGCGACAGGTTCTGCCCCCGAGGAATACCGTGATTACCCTAACGAAGAACCATATCAGTGCATCAAACCATCAGGCAAGCAACCAACCATTTGATCATATCGATACAATCCCATGTTCTCGCTCCTGCTCTCTTTTACTGCATTAAGACAACGCGATTCAAACTGCTGTGTGCTACGGTAGCTGAACCCATTTCCTCTGCATGACCTGTCATTGCCACAGTAACTAGATGAAACCCACTAGCATGTGTAGGAGTTGATTGAGCCATATGTATGTGTTGTTCCTACCTTGCTATGCCTGCTATGCCTAGAGTCGTGTCAGGTCTGGTTCATCTGGGTGATGGGCTAGAGTGAAATGATTATGTCGGTAATGGGAGTGGTGTGGTGAACACGATTTGGTAAAGGTATCGATGAGAGGCCATGTAGGAGTACATGGTGGGTTGTTTCATTGAAGCCGACCTTAAGCACTGAGATCTGTATGTGTGATTTAAGATACAGCTACTACCATGCATTGGGCCCTGAAATATGACCCCGCTCGACTTCTTATTCACCCTAGCTCTCTGTCCAGGAGTTGCAAGTAGTTTCTGGTGTTTGTAGCCTACTGGAGGCCGTGGACAGCGCTGACCGTAGGGGTGGGCTGTGATGCGGTAGGTACGTGGCCGGGTGTACCGAATACCCGTTAGGTATCTCGGGAACCCTGTTCACATCGTTCGGGGCCGTATGGGAAACCTCGGCCGGACTCCCTGCGGATGGAACCTGAATAGGCGATAAACCTGGACTAGAGGCTTAAGTGTTTAGGTAGGTCGTGGTCTACACCCACGTCGGCTTTCGCTTGAAGTCTGCCGAGCACATGTCGTGTGCAGACGCTAAGTGGTGGAAACATGTATGAAGAAGTACACCCCTGCAGGGTTATCATGATCTATTCGAATAGCCGCGTCCGCGGTAAAGGACTACTTGGTTGCCTATACAGTTCATAGACAAGTAAATGGAAACTACTAAAAGCCTCAAGATAAGTGTGAGTGCCGAGGATGGCTCTTCCGTAGGAAGACGGAGGTGGATCCTCGGTAGTGTATTGAAGTGGTGAGTAGTGGACTCGTGTGCGCAAAACATTTCAAGTTGGGGTATCGTAGGATAGCCTAGCCAAGAGTCAAAGCTGGCTTGCTGCAATAACTCCACCAACCCTTCTTGATACTATGCATGTATGTAGGGTCTGATGTAAGTCTTGCTGAGTACCTTTGTACTCATGTTGCTACAATCTACATTTTTACAGAAGACGCTGCAACCCCTTCTGATGGGTTCTATGTAGACGTTGACATCAACGAGTAGGCTAAAGACCCAGGTGGTGACCCTGAGCTTGTGATGGACCACGTAGTATAGCTAGGCTTTCCAAGCCTCTTTTATTTTACTAGTTGTCTGTACCCAGACAATGTACTTCCGCTGCTGGCTTGTATGATTGTATGACTTGTATGTTGGGTCGTGAGACCCGTACCTTTGTGTATGTTATGTATGGCTCCCTGAGCCTTAAATAAAGTACTTGTGTCATAGAGTCATGTTGTGATGCTTCGTTGTATTTGCACATATCAAGCATATTGTGTGTATGATTGAAATGCTTGGTATGTGTGGGATCTGACTATCTAGTTGTTTATCTTTAGTAGCCTCTCTTACCGGGAAATGTCTCCTAGTGTTACCGCTGAGCCATGGTAGCTTGCTACTGCTCTGGAACACTTAGGCTGGCCGGCATGTGTCCTTCTTCGTTCCTGTGTCTGTCCCTTTGGGGAAATGTCACGCTTTGAGTACCGGAGTCCTGTTAGCCCGCTACAGCCCGGTTTACCGGAGTCCTGCTAGCCCAGTGCTACAGCCCGGACCCACTTGCTGATGACCGACACGTTCGAAGCTGGGTCATGGATGCCTGTCCCTGTAAGTCTGTGCCACTTTGGGTTTACGACTAGTCATGTCAGCCCGGGCTCCTTATCATATGGATGCTAGCGACACTATCATATACGTGAGCCAAAAGGCGCAAACGGTCCCGGGAAAAGGTAAGACGACACCCGTGGGGATACCGTGCGTGAGGCCACAAAGTGATATGAGATGTTACCAGCTAGATCGATGTGACATCGAGTCGGGGACCTGACAAGCGAGGACGACGATGAGGAGCCCCGGCCACCGAACACGGGGGGACAGAAGAAGTTTCCCCCCTCCCCCGAGTTAAAATGGTGAACATGATATATGCTACCCATATCCCCAAGAGGGAGCGCAAGTGCGCGCTCAGGGACGTCTACGCAATAGAGCCCGTCGCCCAAAAGTTCAACCCATGGTCATCCTACCCGATCACCTTTCATCGCAGGGATCATCCCGACCAATATCCGCCATGGCGGTTCAGCCGCACTGGTCCTCGACCCAATCATTGATGGATTCCACCTTACGCGAGTCCTCATGGATGGTGGCAGCAGCCTAAACCTGCTCTATCAGGATACAGTGTGCAAAATGGGTATCGATCCCTCAAGGATCAAGCCCACCAAAACCACCTTTAAAGGTGTCATACCAGGTGTAGAGGCATGTTGTATGGGCTCAATCACACTGGAAGTGGTCTTCGGATCCCTGGACAATTTCCGAAGCGAAGAGTTGATCTTCGATATCGTCCCCTTCCGTAGTGGCTATCACGCACTGCTTGGACGAGCAGCATTCGCTTGATTCAATGCGGTGCCACACTATGCTTATCTCAAGCTCAAGATTCTGAGACCACGCGGTGTCATAACAGTCAATGGAAACACGGAGCGCTCCCTTTGTACCGAGAAGCACACCGCTGCCCTCGCAGCAGAAGTACAGAGCGGCCTTTTTAGGAAGAACCTTAATTCGGCGGCCAAGCTCCCGGACACTGTCAAACAAGTCTGAACTACCCTGCAGCAGGACAGTCTAGCTCATCAAGAGCTCGACTAGCAAATCGGCCTCCATCCCAGTCCCGACCAAACGGCGGCATTCGTTCCGTGCGTACATAACTACGCACTCAAAATACCATGGGCATAGATGGAGGCACAACTAGATCATGGTCCATAGTACGGCTCAACCACTCCTGGACCCGCATACTTTTACTTTTTCTCTTTCTTTTCAGGTCTCTTTTCTTTCCCAGGTAGTTCCTGGTGACCTGATCGACGAACCTATAGAGGGACGGATACACCAAGACGGCAAGAAGCATTGACGTATGGGGAAATTTCCAGGTGGTTTCTTTAAATAATCGTTATGCCTGCCTTAAGGACCCGCACGCAGCTCTCCCTTGGTCGTGGCATGTTGAATAGCCCTTTTGCTTATCGCACTATCTGTACAAAATACGCTTCGACGTATTAATCAAACAACAATGGAAAAAGGTTTGCGGCCCAATTTATGTGGCATTAGCCTATTACTTTATTTTCCTTTTTTCTTGATATTTTTATCAATTGCATGGTACGTCTCAACTCGCCAGGGGCTTCATTATGCTCCATACTACGGCAACAAAGTCCAAACACTTTCTATAGTATAGTTCGGCACCCCGAACTTATAGCATTATATGCATCGTCTCCGAATCATGTCTTCGGTCAATAGTTGGGTTGCCCGGCTCCTATGCTTGCTACCTTACATTCCGCTATATCAGCTAGGGTAGTAAAGGGAGAACTACTGCGATTGTGTCCTGGTTCATCCGGATGAGCAGCTCAGTAGAGAAAGCCGAAAACTGACTGTCATGATGCGGCGTGAGCCGGTAAGCTGTTCGAGAGGTTTTTAAATCTTTTGCGATTTTGTCCGCATTGAGCGATGAATCAGTTTTTATCCGATCAGGTGTTGACAGCATCCCATGTTCGGACTTCCGAGCACTAGGGGTTGCGCCTAAATTTCTATTGTCGAACTTCTATGGATAAGTGAGGGTGATAAAGCCGCATAGTCTTATTGCCTTGTTCGTTGCGCTAAACACCTCCTTTAAGGACCAAACTTTGGAGTAAAGAGTGTTTAGTTTTATCCCGCACACCCCCGTACTACCTACATGGGTGCGGAAGCCGACTACTGGCCAACTCTCAGATTGAACAATACGGCCGCACAGGACGTAAAATTTTAAATAGCAAGCATTATATTACATAACGATCTTGTTTCATAGTATAGGACAAGATAACATGAATGTATTCATTCAAAGACAATATCCTTAGCACATTGCTTAGCCCACGGCGGGATCCATCCAGGACACTGTCAAAATACAGCTCGGGCATGCAGTGCTCCTTGACCGCTGGTGGTCCCTCGGTCGCAACCTTCACGGCGTCCATATTCACCCAATGCATCTTGACTCGGGCGAAGGCCATGCGCGCGCCTTCGATGCAGACCGACCGCTTGATGGCATCAAGCCGAGGGCAGGCATTGACCAGCCGCTTCACGAGTCTGAAGTAGCTGCTGGGCATAGCTTCGGTAGGCCATAGCCGGATTATTAAATCCTTCATGGCTAGTTCGGCCACCCTATGTAGCTCGACCAGCTGTTTCAGCTGATCGCTAAAGGGCATCGGATATTCTGGCGCAAGGTATTGCAACCAAAATAGCTTCTCCGTGCAGCTCCTTTCTTCGGCTCGGAAGAATTCCGCAGCGTCTGAAACATGTTGCGGCAGATCCGCAAAAACCCCTGGAGAACTCCAAATTCGGGTCAGTAATAGGAACCTTTTCTTCACATATTTGCTCTGCCTAATAAAGGCCTTACCCGCCGTGATTTTTCTGGCCTCCTGGATTTCCTGGAGGGCACCCTGGGCTTCAACCCGGGCATCGTGTGCGCTTTGGCGGGCCTTGGTGAGCTCAGACTCTTGATCCGTAAGGTTGCGTTCCAAGGACTCGCACTTCTTGACGGCGTCCTAGAGCTCCTGCTGGACCTCAATGACCCTGGCCTCGTGCTTCCCACAGGCGGCCTTTTCCTTGGCCAATTTCTCCCCGGCCTCGGCCAGCGCCTTCCTAAGGGTCTCCACCTCGGTCGCCCCTCCTAACAAATTAAGTGGCACTTTAGTCAACACAAATCATTTATCCTTCCTGAATATATACATGGTTATTGCATACCTTGACTATCTTCCAGCTACTTTTTCACACGAACGAGTTCCTCCTCGGTCCGCTCCAGACTCTCCTTCAGTCCGGAGACTTCAGCAGTGTGAGAGGTCGCAGCTAGCAGCGATGCCTGCTTATTCACATAGACATTTTAGGTTAGTCTCCTGCAAAAATTATTTGATCCCCTGTTCGGGTTTTCTTTCCAAACACCGGACAGAGTATCAGGGGCTACTATCTATAGTGTGACATTCTTTTTATAATTGCGTTGCTTACCTCAAAGCCTGTTAGGAGGCTTGCGCAAGCTTCGGCCAGTCTCCTCTTTGCGGACTGAATCCTCTCAGTCTTTGTACCCATAAGGGTACGGTGTTCCTCAACAATGGAAGCGCCTCGCAGTGCTTTCAACAAATTATCTGGCACCTCTGGATGGACAAAGGTAACCGGTGGGATAGGCGGACCTCCTTCTTTCGAAAGAAGCGACTCACCTGATTCTGGAGCTGTATGGGTCTCCAGAATAGTATTCGGCTGGGGGCGAATTGGATATGGCCCCCGTCATCGGTGTCCATGGGGGTTTGCTCCCCCATGTGTTCGGCAACCGAGGTTTCACCCTTCGGCGCCGCCCTGACGGCCGCCTGAGCCTCCCCTGGCCTGGGATCCCTCGGGACAACACCTCGGTGTTATCCATGGTCTTGGGGGAGGAGGCCGCTGGAAGGGCCCCGCTGTCCTTCGCCTCTGGGTCCAGCGAACCCTCCGAAGAGGACGATAGCTCAAGGTTGGACCGATCCGGACTGCAAATAAATAATTTAGCATGTTAAAACAATGAAGTAAAGAGGCCGGATATATGAATGTGTCCGGGTACTCACGATTTGGCCAGGGGCTTGTCCCTGGGCTCCCACTCTGAGCTACTCTCGTTGGCCGCTGCGGAGCTGTCCGGAAGGGAGGTTTTCCCCTTCTTGGATGCCTCGGCCTCCAGGCACGTGGAGGCCATCCTTTTCTTTCTTCCCCCCTCGGGGGGGTGGCCTTCTTCTTCCTCCTCCTCTTCCTCATCATCTTCGGCAGCGAAGGAATGAGTCTCAGCGTCTTTGGACATCACGTTCGAAGTGCCCTTGCAACGGATTTACCGGACTAGCAGGATGGGTCAAGTCATGCCCACGGTCCTCGGTCGTGGCCGGCCGCGTCTCGCTAGACTTGACAAGCACCTTCCAGATGTCTTCGTGCGTAGTATCAAAGAACTACAACAAGGTCTGGTGCTTGGCCGGGTTGAATTCCCATAAATGGCAGGTCCGGTGTTGGCACGGTAGGATCCGGCGAACAAGCATCACCTGGATCACGTTGACGAGCTTGACGTTCTTGTTCATCATGTTCTCTACATGCATCTAAAGCGCTATCAGCTCGTCCGC
The DNA here is from genome assembly GCF_018294505.1 of Triticum aestivum. Lineage (NCBI taxonomy): Eukaryota > Viridiplantae > Streptophyta > Magnoliopsida > Poales > Poaceae > Triticum > Triticum aestivum. The sequence goes on from NC_057795.1 coordinate 110,349,867, forward strand.
CGAAGACCAGTTTAGGCCCTTCTCTTGCCAGGAGGTGAGCCGCATCGGGACCCCAGACCAAATGCAGGAGTCGTAGCCCAGGTGGTGCTGCGGGGCTCTGTGACATAGAACCACTTCGACTACCACCCTTTGACAGTCTCCACGAAGGAGCCTTTCGGCCATGTGACATTGGGCATCTTGCCCACCATGGCGCCTCCGCACTCTGCCTGTTGACCACTCACCACCTTTGGCTTCACATTGAAGGTCTTTAGCCATAGCCCAAAGTGAGGTGGGATGCGGAGGAAGGCCTCACACATGAAAATAAATGCCGAGATGTTGAGGATGGAGTTGGGGGCCAGATCATGGAAGTCCAGGCCGTAGTAGAACATGAGTCCGTAGAAGAACGGGTGGAGAGGGAATCCCAGCCCGTGGATGAAGTGGGAGATGAACACCACCCCTTCAGAGGGTTCCGGAGTGGCTACGATCTGTCCCTCGGCTGGAAGCCGATGAGTGATTTCCTTGGCCAAGTATCCGGCCTCCCGGAGCTTCGTAATGTCCTTGTCCTTGACGGAGGAGGCCATCCACTTGCCCTACGCTCCGGATCCGGACATGGCTGGAGTTCCTTCTGGGGGCAGAGAAAATGAGAACTTGGGCGCTGGAGCTCGAGAATGGGATGGACAGAGAGAAAGGGAAGGCTGTAGGGGAACGTGGTAATTTCAAAACAAAATCATACGCACACGCAAGATCATGGTGATGCATAGCAACGAGAGGGGAGAGTGTTGTCCACGTACCCTCGTAGACCGAAAGCGGAAGCATTAGCACAACGCGGTTGATGTAGTCGTACGTATTCATGATCCGACCAATCAAGTACCAAACGTACGGCACCTCCGAGTTAAGCACACGTTCAGCTTGATGACGTCCCATGAACTCCGATCCAGTAGAGCTTTGTGGAAGAGTTCAGTCAGCACGACGGCGTGATGACGGTGTTGATGATGCTACCAACGCAGGGTTCGCCTAAGCACCGCTATGATATTACCAAGGTGGAATATGGTGGAGGGGGCACCGCACACGGCTAAGAGATCAAGAGATCAATTGTTGTGTCTAGAGGTTCCCCCTGCCCCCGTATATAAAGGATAAGGAGGAGCGGGCGGCAGGCCCGGAGGAGGGCGCGCCAGGGAGGAGTCCTACTCCCACAGGGAGTAGGACTCCCTCCTTTCCTAGTTGGAGTAGGAGGGGGAAAGGAAGGGAGAGAGGAGAGGATGGAAAGGGGAGGGCGCCCCCCCCCCTTGTACAATTCAGACTAGAGGGGGAGGGGGCGCGGGGCCTGCCCTGGCTGCCCCTCCTCTTCTCCACTAGGGCCCATGAGGCCCACTAAACCCCTCGGGGGGGCCCGATAACCCCCGGTACTCCGGTAAATGTCCGAAACCTCCCGAAACACTTCCTGTGTTCGAACATAGTCATCCAATATATCGATCTTTATGTCTCGACCATTTCGAGATTCCTCGTCATGTCTATGATCATATCCGGGACTCCGAACTAACTTTGGTACATCAAAACCAAAAAAACTCATAACACCGATCGTCACCGAACTTTAAGCGTGCGGACCCTACGGATTCGAGAACTATGAAGACATGTCCGAGACACGTGTCCGGTCAATAACTAATAGCGGAACCTGGATGCTCATATTGACTCCTACATATTCTACAAAGATCTTTATCGGTCAAACCGCATAACAACATACGTTGTTCCCTTTGTCATCGGTATGTTACTTGCCCGAGATTCGATCGTCGGTATCTCAATACCTAGTTCAACCTCATTACCGGCAAGTCTCTTTACTCGTTACGTAATGCATCATCCAGTAACTAACTCATTAGCTACATTGCTTGCCAGGCTTATAGTGATGTGTATTACCAAGAGGGCCCAGAGATACCTCTCTGACAACCGGAGTGACAAATCCTAATCTCGAAATATGCCAACTCAACATGTACCTTCGGAGACACCTGTAGAGCCCCTTTATAATCACCCAGTTACGTTGTGACGTTTGGTAGCACACAAAGTGTTCCTCCAGTAAACGGGAGTTGCATAATCTCATAGTCATAGGAACATGTATAAGTCATGAAGAAAGCAATAGCAACATACTAAACGATCAAGTCCTAAGCTAACGGAATGGGTCAAGTCAATCACATCATTCTCCTAATGATGTGATCCCATTAATCAAATGACAACTCATGTCTATGGCTAGGAAACACAACCATCTTTGATCAACGAGCTAATCAGGTAGAGGCATATTAGTGACACTATGTTTGTCTATGTATTCACACATGTATTATGTTTCCGGTTAATACAATTCTAGCATGAATAATAAACATTTATCATGATATGACGAAATAAATAATAACTTTATTATTGCCTCTAGGGCATATTTCCTTCAAAGACGTGCGTGAAAAAGGGTGAATCCTTATCCCTTTATAAAGGCAGTGAATATCATGCGCCTCCCCACTCGCCTTAAAACTCGCCTATTCCGCAAGGGCCATGCAAATGGCACGGTTCGGTTACCCATGCCTGTATTGATGAGAATCCTGCAATAAGGGGACACGATCTGTGCTTTGACAAGACGTGCCAATGAAACCGCACCTCGAAATATGGAGCGGGCAGGCTAAAAAACAGTTCGAATAATGGCCGGGAGGTGACGAGATGTCACGCCACAAAATTTTGTCAGTGGATTGGACTCGTGAAGTATTATACTCTCTACGGTAGTGTGTGGTATTTGTTTTGCAGAGCCGGACATGTTTTTCATGTCCGAAGACTATTGTGGAGTATTCGGAGAAGGAACCCCCCTTGCAATGCCGAAGACAATCAGCGCGCCGGACTCATCATCATTGAATCCTGGTTCAGGGGCTACTGAGAGAGTCCTAGATTAAGGGGTCCTCGGACGGCCAGACAATTAACATGGGCCGGACTGTTGGGCTATGAAGATACAAGACAGAAGACTTCTTCACGTGTCCAGATGGGACTCTCCTTTGCGTGGATGGCAAGCTTGTTGATTCAGATATGTAGATTCCTTTCTCTGTAACCGACTTTGTATAACTCTAGTCCCCTCCGGTTTCTATACAAACCGTAGGGTTTAGTCCATAGGGGAGGATCATAATCATATAGGCCAGACTTCTAGGGTTCTAGCCATTACGATCTCGTGGTAGATCAACTCTTGTAATACTCATATTCATCAAGATCAATCAAGCAGGAAGTAGGGTATTACCTCCATAGAGAGGTCCCGAACCTGGGTAAACATCGTGTCCCCGACCTCCTGTTACCATTAACCTTAGACGCACAGTTCGGGACCCCCTAACCGAGATCCGCCGGTTTGGACACCGACAAACATCTCCAACAATGTAAAGGTGCTCAATAATTTGGGCATCGCCGGTCATAGTCTTATCGACAACCAGGTCCAATACAAGATCTGGGGTAGCAAGAAGCATGAGAAGGACTCACTGGTTCACCTCACCGAGGCCATCATCGACCCCTACTACAGAGACATGAAGGATTCCTACAACAAGGACAAGTGTGCCTGGCACTCGGCCTGGATGGAGAAAATCGACAAAGCTCACATCATGTACGCGCCCAAGGAGGCGTACACAAGCTTCAACATGTACAGGCGGATTGTTGACATGAGGAAGTGCCTCCTTCCCCAAAACATCCAGGTCTCCAGCCGAAAGCAGAGCAATGGCAAGCGTCATCACAACAAGATGTAGATGATTAGATGTCCATTTCTCCTAGTTTAGTATGCATGTAATTGCTTACTTTGGCGTGTGCAAATGTTATGTGTGTAGTCACTTATGTAATTGCATGCTTAATTTGGTTATGCAATGTTGTTCTTATAAGTATATATGTTGATGGTCTGTAGACAGAGCAAATCACATTGCACATGGACTAAACAATGGAACCCGTCAATGATGATTTCATCAATCACTACAATTGTATACCAGCAATCATTTTCTCTCAACCCACATGGCTTGTTAACAGAAATCGTTTATGTTGTTATCAGTCTGACCACACATTTCTGACCTATTTGCCGCGTACCACACACATCTTGCAAGTTGAACCATTTCTATTGTGTTGGCTAATTGCAAATAGTTCATCCGAGTGAACTGTATGTCGTATATCACATACACCTTGATCTAGCTGACTTTTTTGTTGTGTTGCCTAATGGCAAACAGTTCATCCGAGTGAACTGTATGTTGTATATCACACACACCTTCATCTATCTGACCATTTCTAATGTTATGCTCATCACAAACAGTTCAATCGAGTGAACTGTATGCCACCTATCACACACACAACTACAAACCGCTTTTGATGTCTCTGTCATCACAAACGTTTTGCATATTTTTTGATGGTTTTATTACATCACCGTTTGCGATTAATGCATCGCACATAGTTTCATCGAAGGGTCTCTAATTGTAGTTTTGCGTTAGCAACATCCTGCAGTAGTGATTCCTCTGTCAGTACGCCGAGGCAAAGTGTTGCCATAGAGTGCGAAAGTTTTGAAGAAAATGTTTTCTACAAAAGAGTGAGTGGGAGGAAAGTGCAACTCGATAAGATTGCGGAATCTTCATAATCAGCTCAAAGAAAACTAACACTAGAAGTAATTCTAGAATTTCTTACTGCGACTGATACAAAAGCCTCTACATGAGATATAGAGAGTACGGTCAAACTTGTAGCTATACTATATAGGAGCGTTGGTGGTCCCTCACTCCGGAAATTGGCTATGCCAACATAATTCGAGATAGTATCCATTCCCATAATTCAAGCTTAGAACTTGATGAACCATTCAAAAGACTTAAGAGTCTAAAGAATAGTAATGGGTCTATAAACTAACAAAGATAAAAAATTGTTTTATAATTCTCGACTTGTTACAAATAGTTTATGACAAGATCAAAGAATTGACTATGACGACATTGCCTCATCATAGCAATACTTAAAGTCAGTTCGGGTTAAACTAGAAATTATTAAATATTTCAATTATGAGATAAATATATGGATGTCAAAATGATTCCATGATATGGAAATAGAACAAAGGTTGTATGTTTCATAAGATCCAAGGTAATTTGTCGATCCAGAGGATGCTAGTAAGTATGTACTCTTCAAGAGATCCTATAATGATCTGAAGCAAGCATAGTCGAGTTGGAATCTTCATACTGATGAAATTGTCAAATAAATTGATTTCATCGAGTAAAGTGAAGATGCTTGTATTTAAAACAAAGTAAAGGGGAGCATGATAATATTTCTAAACACTATATGTACATGACATATTGATAATTGGAAGTTATGTAAATTTCATGACACTGATTAAGACTTTATTGAAACTAGTTTTTTAGTAAAATACTTAGGCAATGAATAGTATTGGTATTAGACATAATGATCTACGGAGATAATAGTATCTAATCAGACTTAGCCAAAATACATATTGACGGAGTACTAAAGCAGTTTAGTATGTTAAATGTCAAGAAGAGTTTCTTGCCATGTCACATGGAAGGAATTGATATCCTAAAATACTAATGAGCGAAATATGATTTCAACCACACTTGTATTCCATGATATGTAAACAACCAGATATTTCCAATACTGCGAAGTTAGTTCTAAGTAAATGTTACTAGTATGGTCAAATTGTTGATTATAGGACAACAATGAAAAATGTCGTTTAGGATTAACAACATGTTTCTCACACATGGAGAAAATTAAGAGATTGTTCTAAGGAGTTACATCAATGAAGGCTCGTTGTAAGTAGTACATCGATAAAGCTTCATCTAAGCTCCAAGTGATTTTCGATTTCAAATTAAAAGTGATTTATGGTGGCACAATAAGTTAGAATTGGTCCAAAAAGCTACTATGGTGAATTCTATAACAGAAGGCTAAGTATATTATTGCTTTAGAAGCAAAAATGAAGGGTGATGAATCAAAAGTATTTTCATGAGCTTGGTATGCTTTTTAGATTATTGTATCATTGGAACACTATTCTTACTAGTGGTTCCATAACTCAGTCTAAGGAATCAAAGGTTCTACCAGTGATTCAATATATATACAAATCCGGTTTCACACAAATTATGAATTCTTGTTAAAGCATTATAGATGCATAGAAATGCAAATGATACACGTGGATCTGAAGTTGCCATATTCGATAGGACGAAGTCTATACCACAAGCAAAGCATGGACTAACACCGGATTGCCATTGGTGTAAAAGTTAAAAGTGCTAACTAGGTTATTGACTCTAATGCAAGTGGGAGGTTGTTGGAAATATGCCCTAGAGAGAATAATACTGCATTATTATATTTCCATTATTCATAGTTAATAGTTTATATTCCATGCTATAACTACTATGATCCTAGAATATGTCATTTAGTGGAAAACTCATATGCACACGTGGAATGATAAAGGGTAAACAATAGGTTCCCAATCTCGCCTCTAAGACCGGCTCAAGTGTTGTTGGTGATCATGTTAAGGGTAACGATAGTCCTAAAACAACATTGAGGGTATGACGTTAGAAGAGCGGTCATATTGAATTGACCCAAAACTTGTATGTTATACTATGTGATCATATCGTCTGAATTCATCTGTTATAACACGGAGTGTTAGCATGTGTTTGTAGCGACCAGACCTCAAACAATCTAGTCTTTGTGCATCAGTGTCATCCCTGGATCGGTAATGCTGACATGCACAGTACTTGAGGATTTTATAACATAGTTTCAATCACACACTTATTACATCGAATGTCTCAAAAGATAACTTATTACAATAATATGGCTTAAGGCCATCTAAATAAGATAACAGCGGAAGGCTTCGAAGATAAAGTGAGTCCATCAACTACAACGGCATAGCTGAGTGAACGACAACGACCTATGGCACCTTACTCGTCGTCTGAAAAGTCTGAAACATGATATGTTGCAGCCCGAAATGGGTCAGCACATGGAATATGCTGGCAATGTAACACAAAGAGTAATGAACAGAATAAATGCTATCAGTACATGCATATATGGCTGGTGGAAAGCTCTATGGTTACTGTTTTGCATAAAGCCAGTTTTTTCCTACATCAAACGAATAAATTTTAACTATCATGGTGGTTGTTAAACATTGAGAAGGTTCCTCCAACTCAATCCCAATTAAACAATATCAAATAACCCAACAAATTAATTTAGAATGATGAGATCAACATGATAATTTCAAGAACCAGATACTCAAGATGTCCATAATCAGGGACACAGCTAACCATGATTAGTTTGTACACTCTGCAGAGGTTTGCGCACTTTTCCCCACAAGACTCGATCTCCTCCGTTGAATTTCTCGCACTACATGATATTTGAGAAACGGATGACTGAGACACAGTCTTTCAGAAACATTAACTCTATACTCTCGGTGGACAGTTACACCTACTTTCCCCTACATCTACTAGCCCACCACTAAAAGAGGTCATGTAACCTACTCAACTATGCTAGAGCCCATAATAGCTTGTGGCTGCACACGGAAGTTTCTAGCATGAATAATCTTATGATCCCTTTGAGCCTGGGTGGCATTCCATAGGATGATCACACGGGTACTCCGGGATATCCTAGGACAATACCGGATTCTCTAGGTGCCTGCAACCAATCCACCCAGATGTGTATTTAAGTAGCCACCTTAAGTTAACCATTAATTAACAAATACTCACATCTGTCATGGATACACACTACTAGGGAAAGGCCTAGCAGCAGCGCGAGTTTTGGGCCTATTAGCAGCGCGGGGGCCGGCGCTACTAATAAGGCGCTACAGCTAACTTATAGCAGTAGCGCGGGTGCCGCCCGCGCTACAACTACGTCCTTTAGTAGTAGCGTGGGTAAAAACCCGCGCTACTACTACCAGTGCGGGTTTTTTTTGATTTTTTTCGAAAAAATATTTCGATTTTTTCCCCTAATTTTCAAATTTCCGAATTATTTTAACCTCAAATCTCTAATCACCCCTCATCGCTGCTCAATTTAATCTCTAATCACCCCTCATCATTCCAAATCATCTAACTTTCCGGACGGTCACCCATCCTCTCACTACTCCAGCCTGAGCACGCTTAACTTCCGGGTTCTATTCTCCCTCGTTTCAAGTCTGCACTTGTTGTTTTCCTGATAATAGTAAGATGTCAATCCTATTAACCTCAGGAATTTAGCTTGAGCATGAAGTCACACATTTCACTATTTGAGTTTGAAACTATTGTTCTAAAAAATTAGTAACACTAATATTTCTTGAATAATTAGTTTGACCACAGTTTGACCACAGTTTGACCAGATTTGACCAAAATTCAAGAAAACTAAAATAATTATTTAGTAACACTAATATTCTAGAATAGTTAGTTTGACCATTGTTTGACCACAGTTTGACCACACAGTTTGAAATTTTTTTGATTTTTTCCACTCTAGATCTTAAAAGCCCCGTAACTTTTTTTCTGTTAGGTTTTTGAGGATTTTGAAAATGTTTAACGAGGTTCCCCCCGGTTAAATTTGGATGTAACATTTCGGGTAGATGATTTCTCATATAAAAAACTTTTTCATCTGAGTTAGTATGCAAAAGTTATGCCCATTTTTACAAATTCTCGAGAGATTTTAGAAATAAAGTCAAAATTCATATTTGCAAATTTTCCCAACAACTAGACCACATATCACATGGGAAACTTATTTTCTTTTATTTTTTTGACATTTTCATCATTTTCTTTTATTTTTTTCAAAACTGAAAAGGCGATCCACAAGGGGGGGGGTAGAGTTTGAAAATGGGACCTTTAGTAGTAGCGCGGTTTTTTACCCCCTCGCTACTACTATGGCACCACTTAGTAGTAGCGAGGGCTAAAAACCAACGCTACTGCTATCAAACTTAGTAGTAGCGAGGTGTTAAAAACCCGCGCTACTACTATGGCATCTCCCGGGGGGCACGGTAGAGACCGCTTAGTAGTAGCGAGGGTTAAAAACCCGCGCTACTGCTATCAACATAGTAGTAGCGAGGTTTAAAAACCTGCGCTACTGGTAAGTAGCAGTAACGAGGGTTTTTAACCCTCACTACTAGTAACTTTCTGTGTATAGGCTTTTCCCTAGTAGTGACACTCACCCAATCCACGCCTACGAGCATAGCATAGCAATCTTGAGCATAACGTAGAAGTAACTCCCAAAGGTTTGATAATAAACGGGCAATAGGTTCTACCTCATCATCTAATTCCCAAACCCACATGTTAAACAGATCCTAACCATGCAATGTTTGAGGATTTGAGATTAATGCATAAAAACTGGGTAATAAAGGGTATGATCAAAGTGTTGCTTGCCTTGCTGATGATCCGCAAAACCTAGAGACTCATATAGTCTTCGCACTCTGGGAATTCTATAGCAAACAAACAATAGCATACATAAGCACACAAACTAGAAGCATAGGTAAAACTCAAATAAGAAGATCTAACCAGAAAGTTCAACTGAAGAACTCCGGTTTGCAAAAAGAATCAAATCAAACGGAGCAACGAAACTCAAACTATGAAAGAAACAAGAATCATTTATAATCTGGACTAAAGTCAAATTTTATAGTACCAAAATCATGTTCAAGTTGGTTAAACATAAAGAGGGCTTCGAGACGAAGATCTAGGCGCTTGTTTCATCCAATTTGGATAAACGAGCGAGAAGTTATACTAGATCGAAGATCAGGGCAGAAATTGCGATCGAAAATAATCGCAAATAAAACCCTGTAAAAAAACGAGACGAACAGCATAACGAACAAATGTTTGCTGTCTGCGACTAACCAATGAACAACGTTCGTTAAAACGAACATAGGAACGAACGTCCGCTAATTAACTAAACTGAACCGATCTGTTCTAAAAAAACAGATCTAGGTTTCTAAAAACGAATGGTTTTCTGAAGAAAAAAACTGAAACGGCAGCGGCGGCGGCATCTACCTCTGGCGAGGCTGGGCGGCGTCGGGGGGGCTTCGGCGGGGCTCCGGGGGCTGCTAGGGTGAGGGGCGACGGCGGCGCAGGAGACAGGAGGCGGCGCCGTGGGCGGCGGCGAAGCTACGCGGCGGCGGCGACGCTTGGGGCGTCGACGGCGGCGGGATGCGGGAGGGCGGGCGGTGGTGGGTGGCGGAGAGGGGCGGCGGCGGAGGGGTACTTATAGGGGGCCGGGGGGTGTCCGACTTGGGGAGGGGGCAACCCCGAGCGGCGGCGCGGCGGCAGCCCGGACTCCGGCGGAGTCCGGCTTGGGCACGCCTGGCGAAGGCGGCGGCGTAGGTGGGCCCAGTTCGGTCCGCGGGATTTTTTTAAATAATTCCGCCGAAAAACAGAAAAATCCTATTAAAATAGAAAAGAATTCTAAAAATGCCAAAAACAATTTTCTCCATCTAAATAATATATTTAGAACAAAGTGAACATTTTTCTGGCCTAAAAATGCAATTTTGAAAACATGTGTATTTTTCTAATTCAAATAAAATAGCAATAAAAGTCCAAAAAAATACTTATTTCATTTTAACATTTTCCCTCTAATATTTCTTTTATTTTCGAGAAGTCATTTTATCCCCTCTCTTTTATTTTGACATTGGAAATATTTGGATAGAAAATGATTAAAACCAAAATGACCCTTTTTCAGTATTTGAGAAAACTCAAATATGAAAATAATTGAAATCCCCAACTCTCTCCGTGGGTCCTTGAGTTGCTTAGAATTTCTAGGATCAACCAAAATGCAAAAAAATAAGATATGCAAAGATGACCTATGTATAACATTCCAAATTGGAAATTTGGGATGTTACAAACCTACCCCCCCTTAAGATGAATCTCGCCCTCGAGATTCGGGTTGGCTAGAAAATAGGTGCGGGTGGTCCTTCCGTAGGTCTTTCTCTCGTTCCAAGGTGGCTTCAACCTCGGTATGGTGGCTCTGCTGAACTTTGCAAAACTTGATATCCTTGTTACGTGTGACTCGGCTGGCAAATTTGAGAATCTACACTGGTTTCTCCTCGTAAGTCAAATCGCTATCCAGCTGAATCGCTTCCAGTGGCACTGTATCTCTAAAAGGAATATCGGCCATCTCTGTGTGGCACTTCTTCAATTGGGAAACGTGAAACACATCGTGAACTCCCGACAATCCTTCTGGCAATTCTAGCTTGTAAGCAACTTATCCCATACGTTTCAAAATTTTGTATGGTCCCACAAAACATGGTGCTAACTTTCCCTTTACTCCAAAGCGCTTAACTCCTTGAACATGGGACACACAAAGGTATACTATGTCTCCGACTTCGTAAACTGTCTCCTTGCGTTTAGAATCCGCATAGCTCTTCTGCCTGGACTGGACTACCTTGAGTCTATCGCGAATTAGTTTAACTTTCTCTTTAGACTCCTTAATCAAATCTGGTCCAAACAACTGATGATCTCCAACTTCATCCAACAACAACGGTGTCCTGCACCTCCTTCCGTACAAAGCTTCGAAAGGGGCCATCTTCAAACTGGTTTGATAACTGTTGTTGTAAGAGAACTCTGCATATGGAAAATTGTCATCCCAACTAGATCCATAATCTAGCACACAAGCTCTCAACATGTCCTCCAGAATCTGATTGAATCTCTCGGTCTGCCCATCTGTCTATGGATGAAAGGATGTATTGAACTCTAGCCTGGTACCCAAAGTCTCATGCATCTGATTCTAGAACTTTGAGGTAAACTGGGTTCCTCTATTTGATACAAAGGTCCTTGGAACTCCGTGCAGACATATGATCCTGGTCATATATATCTTTGCCAACTTAGCACTCGTATAGGTGGTCTTCACTGGGATAAATGAGCTACTTTCGTCAATCGATCGACTACAACCCATGTCGAGTCATAGCCTGAACGAGTCCTGGGAAATCCTATGATAAAGTCCATGCCAAGCTTGTCCCACTTCCATTCAAGTATCGGCAATGGTTGTAGCAATCCTGCTGGCTTCTGATGCTCTGCCTTAACTCTCTAACATACATCACATACTGCTACATACTCAGCAATATCCTTCTTCATTCTAGTCCACCACTAACTTTCCTTCAAATCCAGATACATCTTGGTGTTTCCTAGGTGAATTTAATATGGAGAATCATGGGCCTTCTGCAGAATCAACTTCCTAATCTCCAGGTCATTAGGCACATATACGCGATCCTCAAACCATAATGTATCATGCTCATCCTCACGAAATCCTTTAGCCTTTCCTTTGCTCATCCTTTCCTTTATCTTGGCAATCTCCTTGTCCATCTTCTGGGCTTCTCTGATCTTATCCATCAAAGTGGACTGAATTTCCAATGTTGCTACATAACCTCTCAGAACTATTTCCAAACATAGCTCGAGAAGATCCTTTGCTAACTCCTTGGGTAAATCTCCAGTCATGAGTGTATTGACATGACTCTTGCAACTCAACGCATCGGCTACTACATTTGCCTTTCCGGGATGATAGTGCAATTTCATGTCATAATCCTTAATGAGCTCCAACCATCTCCTTTACCTGAGGTTCAACACCTCCTGCGTGAAGATATATTTCAAACTCTTGTGATCCGTGTATACCTCACAATGGTTTCCGATGAGAAAATATCTCCATGTCTTCAACGCATGCACTACGACTGCTAACTCCAAGTCATGAGTAGCGTAATTCAGCTCATGAGGTTTAAGCTATCGTGAGGCATATGAAACAACTCTTCCCTCCTACATAAGCACTGCTCCAAGTCCTCGGCGTGAAGCGTCGCAATACACTTGATAATCCTTTCGTTGATCTGGAAGAATCAACACTGGGGCTATAACCAAACGTTTCTTCAACTCCTGAAAACTGGCTTCAAACTGCTCAGTCCATTTGAACTTGGTGTCCTTCTTCAACAACTCTGTCATGGGCTTTGCAATCCTGGAGAAATTCTCTATGAACCTCCGATAATATCCTTTGAGTCCAAGAAAACTCTTGATCTCTCCAACTGACGTGGGTGCCACCCATTTAGTCACAGAAACAACCTTGGTGGGGTCTACTGCTATTCCTTCTCCGGATATAACATGTCCGAGGAATCCAACTTCCCTCAACCAAAACTCACACTTGCTGAACTTGGCATATAACTAATGTTCTCTGAGCTTCTCGAGAACCAAACACAAATGCTCCTTATGCTCCTCTTCATTCTTCGAGTAGACCAATATATCATCAATGAACACTACGACGAACTTATCCAAAAACTGCATAAACACCTTGTTCGTCATGTTCATGAAATAGGCAGGCACGTTAGTCAGACCAAATGACATAATGGTATACTCATATAGCTCGTACCTTGTGGTAAAAGTTGTCTTAGGTATATCCTGCTCTCGAATCTTCAGCTGATGATATCCTAATCGTAGATCCATCTTGGAAAATACTTTAGCTCCTTGCAACTGGTCAAACAAATCATTGATCATCGATAGTGGGTACTTGTTCTTGATCGTCACTTCATTCAATGCACGATAATCAACAACCATCCTCAATGATCCATCCTTCTTCTCCACTAGAAGTACTGGGGCTCGCCAAGGTGACAAACTTGGTCGAATATAACCTTTATCCAGTAAATCCTTAATCTGATTCTTAATTTCCTCAAAATCCTTGTGGGCATGCGATACGGTCTGTTAGATATTGGCCATGTGCCTGGCAAAAGCACAATCAAAAACTCAATGTCTCTATCTGGTGGCATGCCTGGCAACTCATCCAAAAATACGTCGGGGTAATCCTTCACCACTGGTACTTCCTCATGTACAACTCCTGATAAGGAATTCACTTGAGTCCTCTTCGGCACATGTCGGGATACATACTTGATCCTTCTTCCTTCTGGGGTGGTGAGCATAATGGACTTACTGGAACAATCAATGTTTCCTCCATACATCGATAGCCAATCCATACCCAAAACCACATCCAACCCTTGTGCCTCCAGAATTATCAGATCCGAGGGGAAAACATGCCTACCTATGGTCAATGGCATCTGAAAACATCCTTCTCTTGCCATATGCTCTGCTCCTGGCGAGCTTACTAACATAGGTGACCTAAGAACTTTGGTGGGCAACTTATAATTATCCATGAATCCCCTTGATATGTATGAATGCGGTGCACCAGTATCAAAAAGAACAATTGCAGTAAGTGACTTAACCAAAAACTTACCTATAACTACATTTGGCTGCTCTTCAACCTCATCCACGCTAATGTGGTTCACTTGTCCCCTGTTGAAAGGGTTGGGCTTCTTCCCAGAGCTTCCATTGCCATTTCCATTCTTTGCTTTAGAACACTCGATGGCATAATGTCCGTTCTTCACGCACTTGAAACAAGTAATGTGACTTAGATCCTTCTTGGCAGGTGTTGCTGGGTTGGAACGGTTCTGCCCGTTGCTTCCTCCATTCCCATTCCCATTCTTGGGGCCACTATGGTTATGCGAACTTCCTCCATTGGCATTATGGCCTCCATGGTTATGGTGAATGTGTCCTCCCGAGTTTGGGGTAAAACAAGGCCCCTGCTGAGCTCCTAAATTGTACTTCCCTTGTCCATACTTCCTCTTGCAGCTGTCTATCTGCTGCTGCTTCCCTTCAATCATAAGAACTCTATCCACCAACTCCTGGTAGTTGTTGAATGTTTCCACCATCAACTGCATGCCCAGCTCATCATTCAATCCTTCCAAAAACTTCTCCTGCTTAGCAGCATCTATAGCTACGTCATCAGGGGCATAGCGTGCTAACTTACTAAACTCATCCACATACTGGCCCACTATGTGTCGTCCTTGGCACAAGTTGCAAAACTCACGCTTCTTCATGTTCATAGCTCCTGCTGAGACATGGGCAGTGCAGAAAAGCCTGCTGAAACTGATCCCATGTAACAGTGTCAATGGGGTAAGTGGCTGTGAAATTCTCCCACCATGATGTTGCGGGTCCATCAAGCCGATGTGCGGCAAAATGCACTCTCTCTGCATCTGTGCATCCTGCAGTGGTCAACTCCCTTCCAATCTTGCGGAGCCAATCATCAGCAACAATCGGCTCGGTGCTACTAGAGAACACTGGCGGATTCAACCTTAGGAAACGGGCTAAGTGATCAACAGGTGGTGGTGGTGGTGGGTTGTTGTTGTTGTTGTTGTTGCTATTGCCTTGGTTCTGATTCTGAACTAGTAGCTGCATCAAGGTATTCTACTACTGGATCAGCCGAGTGAGCTCCAGTGGGAAAGCAAATCCATTGTCACATCTCGGAGGCATATAATGGGTTTAAAAAAGGTGAGAAAACAGAATAGAATGAGGTCTAAAGGGAAAACACTACCCATATGCACATGAGACAAACACAATCATATCACTTCAACCAATTCAAACAAGGGCATGCAATTGGTCTAACTATCGTTACAAAAGTGCTTGGCCTATTCTATATACATGGGGGAATACTACTACTGATATGGTGGTCGACTAGAAGCTTCGATCGGTGGAAGACTCCATGATATCTGCTCCAGCTTCATCAAGATAGTCATCATCGCTATCGTCGGGGTCAGAATCGGTGTCATCGATGATCATGTAGTCCTCTGAACGAATGCCCTCAGAATGGTCGTCTTCTCCTCCTCGCACGGGGTCTCCCATGAATACTCCTAGCTTCCTTGTTAGGTCGTCATTCTTCTCCACTAGTATCGTCATTTCCTCCTCATATCCGTCGCGTGTAGACTTGAGTTCCTCCTCTAGTTCCATAATCCTGGTCATTACCTTCTTCAGATCTATCATTCCTGCACACATTTGGTTCTCCTGGCGACGAATGTGCTGGTTTAACTCCTGGATGAAAGCTGCAATGGACTTGTCCCTCCTGGTGCTGATCATCTCCCATTGCTCATCTCGGCACCCACGTATTTGGTAGATAGTATCCTTAAGATCCTTGTGATAAACTTCTCCAATGCATCCCATGGTGATGTGGGCTGCCATGCTCTTTCCTAGATTCTAGGTTGGTGCATCAAAGGAAAAACTCTATGGGCTCAGTGTCTGGCATGAACGTCCTTCCTGGAGCTTGAACTCGAATCATCCAACGCTCCTCTTTTGGTAAAGTGGCAATGTAGCTCCTGGTGAAGCTTGGTATTCCGATGTTCAGGTACCTAGTAACTTCCTTCAGGTGTCGTCCAAAAGGGGTGTCTTCATTCGTTTGTGTAAACTTGTTCCTTGAGTCCGCCATCCTATAGAGTAGAAAACGAAGAGGAGTCAGAAATGAGTAGAGAAGATGACCTATGGTTTATCTTAGTGGTCGTGTCCTACAGTCAGCGTGTGCTCTGATACCATCTTGTATCGACCAGACCTCAAACAGTCTAGTCTCTATGCATCAGTGTCATCCCTGGATCGGTAATGCTGACACGCATAGTACTTGATAATTTTATAACAGAGTTTCAATCACACACTTATTACATCGAATGTCCCAAAAGAGAACTTATTACAATAATATGGCTTAAGGCCATCTAAATAAGATAACAATGGAAGGCTTGGAAGATAAAGTGAGTCCATCAACTCCAACGGCATAGCTGAGTGAACGACAACGACCTATGGCACCTTACTCGTCATCTGAAAAGTCGGCAACATGATATGTTGTCGCCCGAAACAGGTCAGCACATGGAATATGTTGGCAATGTAACACAAAGAGTAATGAACAGAATAAATGCTATCACTACATGCATATATGGCTGGTGGAAAGCTCTATGGTTACTATTTTGCATAAAGCCAATTTTCCCCTACATCGAAGGAATAAATTTTAACTATCATGGTGGTTGTTAAACATTGAGAAGGTTCCTCCAACTCAAGCCCAATTAAAAAATATCAAATAACCAAACAAATTAATTTAGAGTGATGAGATCAACATGATAATCCAAGAACCAGATACTCAAGATGTCCGTAACCGGCGACACAACTAACCATGATTAGTTTGTACACTCTGCAGAGGTTTGCGCACTTTTCCCCACAAGACTCGATCTCCTCCGTTGAATTTCTCGCACTACCTGATGTTTGATAAACGGATGATCGAGACACAGTCTTTCAGAAACATTAACTCTTTACTCTCGGTGGACAGTTACACCTACTTTCCCCTACATCTTCTAGCCCACCGCTAAAAGAGGTCATGTAACCTACTCAACTATGCTAGAGCCCATAATAGCTTGTGGCTGCACACGGAAGTTTCTAGCATGAATAATCTTATGATCCCTTTCAGCCTGGGTGGCGTTGCATAGGATGATCACACGGGTACTCCAGGATATCCTAGGACAACACTGGATTCTCCAGGTGCCCGCAACCAATCCACCCAGATGTGTATTTAAGTAGCCACCTTAAGTTAACCATTAATTAACAAATACTCACATCTGTCATGGATACACTCACCCAATCCACGACTACGAGCATAGCATAGAAAGCCTGAGCATAACGTAGAAGTAACTCCCAAAGGTTTGATAATAAAAGGGCAATAGGTTCTACCTCATCATCTACTTCCCAAACCCACATGTTAAACAGATCCTAACCATGCAATGTTTGAGGATTTAAGACTAATGCATAAAAACTGGCTAATAAAGGGTATGATCAAAGTGTTACTTGCCTTGTTGATGATTGATGTCTACTACACAAGCTTCTTCTTGTAGACGTTGTTGGGCCTCCAAGTGCAGAGATTTGTAGGATAGTAGCAAATTTCCCTCAAGTGGATGACCAAGGTTTATCAATCCGTGGGAGACGTAGGATGAAGATGGTCTCTCTCAAACAACCCTGCAACCAAATAACAAAGAGTCTCTTGTGTCCCCAACATACCCAATACAATGGTGAATTGTATAGGTGCACTAGTTCGGCGAAGAGATGGTGATACAAGTGCAATATGGAAGGTAGATATAAGTTTTTGTAATCTGAAAATATAAAAACAGCAAGGTAACTAATGATAAAAGTGAGCGTAAACGGTATTGCAATGCTAGGAAACAAGGCATAGGGTGCATACTTTCACTAGTGCAAGTTCTCTCAACAATAATAACATAATTGGATCATATAACTATCCCTCAACATGCAACAAAGAGTCACTCCAAAGCCACTAATAGCGGAGAACAAACGAAGAGATTATGGCAGGGTACAAAACCACCTCAAAGTTATCATTTCTGCTCGATCTATTCAAGAGTCCGTAGTAAAATAACATGAAGCTATTCTTTCCATTCAATCTATCATAGAGTTCATACTAGAATAACACCTTAAGACACAAATCAACCAAAACCCTAATGTCACCTAGATACTCCAATATCACCTCAAGTATCTGTGGTTATGATTATACGATATGCATCACACAATCTCGGATTCATCTATTCAACCAACACAAAAGTACTTTAAAGAGTGCCCCAAAGTTTCTACCGGAGTCAAGATGAAAACATGTGCCAACCCCTATGCATAGGTTCATGTGAGGAACCCGCAAGTTGATCACCAAAGCATACATCAAGTGGATCACGTGATATCCCATTGTCACCACAGATAAGCACGGCAAGACATACATCAAGTGTTCTCAAATCCTTACAGACTCAATCTAATAAGATAACTTCAAAGGGAAAACTCAATCTATCACAAGAGAGTAGAGGGGGAAGAAACATCATAAGATCCAACTATAATAGCAAAGCTCGCGATACATCAAGATCGTGTCGTAGAGAGAACACGAGAGAGAGAGAGAGAGAGATCAAACACATAGCTACTGGTACATACCCTCAGCCCCCAGGGTGAACTACTCCCTCCTCATCATGGAGAGTGTCGGGATGATGAAGATGGCCACCGGTGAGGGATCCCCCCTCCGGCAGGGTGCCAGAACAGGCTCCCGAGAGGTTTTTTAGTGGCTACAGAGGCTTGCGGCGGCGGAACTCCGGATCTATCTTGTTCCTCGATGGTTTTAGGGTATATGGGAATATATAGGTGAAAGAAGTCGGTCGGGGGAGTCTCGAGGGGCCCACGAGATAGGGGGCGCGCCAGTAGGGGGCGGCCCCCCACTCTCGTGGCCACCTAGAAGCTTACTTTCCTTCAACTCCAAGTCTCCTAGATCATGTTCGTTCCAAAAATCACGCTCCCAAAGGTTTCATTCCATTTGAACTCTGTTGGGGATATGACTACTAGGTGTAAACCGCCCAAGAGGGGCTGGATTACACTCACAAGGAGTCATGTACAAGAGCCCAAGAAGATGAAGGATATGGAGCTTTACCTATGGAGTCTTAGAGGCCCAGAGCCCAATGGCGGAGCCCATAGTAGTAAACCGCCAGAGATGTATAACTTGTATTGTAAGTTAGGGAAAGGAAGAAACCGAGTCGGACACTTGTATGAGCCGGCCTTGGGATTCTGTAAACCGACCGGGCGTCAACCTGTGTATATAAAGGGATAACCCGGCGGCGGTTCAGGGACAAGAAACAACAGATCGAGAGATAGGTAAAGCGGATTCGCTCCCTTCTCATCAAGATCAACCAATCCCACAACAACTGGATCGTAGGCTTTTACCTTCATCGCAACGGGCCGAACAAGTATAAACTTCCCATGTCCTTTGTTCCGGTTTAACCCCTTTAAGTTAATCTCGTTGCGATGGCTCCACGACTAGGTCCTTCCGCTAGGACACCTGACGTGTTAATTCCACGACAGTTGGCACCCACCGTGGGTCCATCGCATGGTGGTTTCGAGTTCTTAAAGGGCAACTTTGAAGGACTCAAGGGATACGCGGTTGGCCGGATGACCAAGAGTCGTCGTGGAAAGCTCTACATCAACGATGCAGGATGGAGCCCTGAGGCCTGCTCAATTTAGTACGGGTACCGGGTCCCCTATGGCGGAATTCACATTTTCATCGGCAAGATCGGTGAACCAGGCCCAGAGCCGGGCATCTTCACCGACCTCGTCGAGATGGCTCAGCGTGCGAGCGCTGCCCAGGTTTAGCCTGCCATGAAGCGTGCATTCGTAGGGTTCATCCATGGTGCGGGATCTGAACCGGTGTCCGATGGTGAGACGGCCATCTATTCAGATGGAGAATCATCCACTGGTGAAACCGAGTCGCTCTACCAATTGCAAGACGACCGGATTGGGGGCTGTTCCGATGGCAGCAGTATTCGGGACCCCTTTGAACCACCGAACCGGGTTGCAATCTTCATGGTCGGTACACAGCCCACATTGCAATCTTCATCTACAGCAGCAATAATTTCCGGGTAAGTAGACGGAACAGGAGGCCCTGCGCGCCGGCCGGCTCAAGTTATTTCCGGTTAGTTGGACGCTTTGATGAAATTATTGACCACGGTAGTCACCCCGGAGACCCAGGATCGGCATAATGCGGAGGTTACAAAGCTGAAGCACTAGATAACTCAGGCCAAGGAGGACTTGGCGGCTGAGGAAGCCAGGATGATTGAAGAGCGGGCCGCCTTAGATGCTCAATCACTGCAGATCCAGGCACAGAATTACTGGCTTATCTTGGATCAGAACGCGTCAAACGAAGTACTACGAAGGAAGTACCGGTCTCGTCTACCGCCGGTTTACGAAGGACTGAATCTCTTCAATACACGGGAGCCGGGCCAAGTAATCCAGCAGCAGTAAACTGGACCGAGGCACCCGGGGCAGCGCCGGATCAGCCACGGGTGACGGACCCGCCTCGACGGACAGATAACCCGCCGCAATATGTATCGACGCCGCCAGGTCATTTCTCTAGCCCTTTGGATAACATGATTGCCGCGGCATCTCGCTTGGCAGCTATTCCGATGGAGGGTGATTCGCTAATGGCGGTTGAGACGCGACGGGCCAGGGATCTTCTTCAAACTGCTGTTGTGCGGCAGCAGGCTTATTCCTACAGCCGAGATAGAATACATTCAACCCCACGTCCGAGAAAAAGTTACAGCAGGCACATGGATGAACTGGCTGTGTCAAGCAGTGCACGGCACCGTGATGCCCCTCGAGGGCCTAATCCGGCGCGTGGCGATATGAATGCTCAGGATGTGGTAAATAATGCCAGAGCACGATTCGAAGCAGAGTTAGCGGCGCAGTTGGCAGCGCAGTAGCAGAATCATCAAACTGCTCCGGTTCAACCAGCGGCATTAGTTGAACGTGGTTTGGCTTTTAGCTCTTGGGGAGTGCCGTGCCTCACCCCTGCTCTGCGTAATGTGCGGTTGCCCAAGGATTTCAAGGGTCTGCGTAAAGTACCTAATTATACCACAGATCAACCCCCCGAGGCGTGGGTTGAAAGTTATGAGATGGCAATGGAGATGCTGGATGTGGATGAAGCGGCATGTGCAAAGTACTTCACCATGATGTTGGACGGAATGGCTCGCACCTGGCTAAAGAGCCTGCCCATTAACTCGATCAGTTCATGGGACGAGTTGAAGGCCCGGTTTATAGCGAAGTTCAAGGACAGGTGCAAACAACCCATGTCTATTGTGGATCTGGCTGCTTGTGTCTAAGGATAGAACGAATCAACAACTCATTGGGTCCACCGGGTTTCAGAAATCCTGCATTCGTCGGGCCGCGTCAATGCTGATATGGCAATTGTGACCTTGGAGGGTAATTGCCGGTTTAAGTCGCTGTAGATGAAGCTGGGACGGCTCAAGCGCCACTGCAATGATATGGGAACACTCATGGCAGCTCTGGTTAAGTATGCTAATTCTGATAATACCAAGGATCCTGATTCTGATGAGGAGAAGCTGGAGAAGGGAAAGAAAAATGCCGGTACAAAAGGACAGCATAACCAGGCAAGCCACGGGAACAATGGTAAGCATAAAGCGGACAATTCGGATTTTGTGGCTAAGACCAATATGCAGGGCTATGCGCAGCATCGTAAGGGTAAACCGCCCCAGCACGGTGGAGGCATGAATCTGGAATGCCTGTTAAACCAGCCCTGCCCAAAGCACGGCACGAAGGAGGTTCCAGCCACACACCTCTAGAAGGATTGTTTCATTATGAGGGAATTCAAAAACTCTGATCTCTTCCGGTATGATCAAGGTCCATCTGGCGGTTCCGGTCCACGGCTTCACGGGCCGGGTTACGACGGTAGCGGTTCAAACTTAGGATTTCAGAATAATCATGGCAACCAGAACAACCAAGGTGGTCACAATCAACAGAATAATCAAGGGAATCAACAGCAGTCGGGTTATCAGAGCAACCCGAAGCAGTTAAATGGTGGACAGTATCATGTCTTCACTACTAGTCTGTGCAAGCGCGATCAGAAGCTCCATAAAAGGGCAGTAAACTCTGTTGAACCGACAGTGCCTCGTTATCTATGCTGGTCTGAACAACCTATTGTTTGTTGTCGGGAGGATCATCCGCCCCGGGTTGATAATCTTGGCCATCTGGCTTTGGTGGTTGCACCATAGGTTGGAGGTTATAAATTCACCAAAGTGCTCATGGATGGAGGGAGCAGTATCAATATCTTGTATTAAAAAACCTTCCGGCGTATGGGGTTAACAGATAAGAATCTTAAACTGCCAAACACCGTTTTTCACGGTGTGGTGCCTGGTAAATCGGTTTACCCGATCGGTAAGATAGCTCTGGAGGTGGTTTTTGGAGATGATCATGATTCAAGATCTGAGATGGTGACCTTTGAAGTGGTTAAAATTAGAAGTCCGTACCATGCCCTGTTTGTACGGCCGGTTTATGCTAAACTCATGGCAAGACCGTGTTATGTTTATCTGCAGCTCAAGATGTCAGGTCATAAGGGGACCAACACGGTCCACGGTAGCCACAAGATTGCTCTTTGGTGCGAGGAAGGTGATGCGGCTTATGCTGAGTCGGTTTGTGCAACAGAGAGTTGAAGTTCTATAAGGACAATGTTGATCCGGCAGATATGACTTCTCTGAAGAAGCCTACTACAGAGCATGATCCGATTTTGAAGTTCAAATCAGCTGATGAGACTAAATTGGTTGATTTTGTTCCATGTGATTCATCCAAGTAGTTCAGCAATAGCGTCAACTTGGACCCTAAATAGGAAAGCGCGCTCATCGAGTTCATCCATGAGAACCGGGACATCTTTGCATGGAAACCGTCTAACATGCCAGGTGTATCGAGGGAACTCGCTGAGCACACTCTTAATATTTATCCGAAGTTCAAACCGGTCAAACAGTTTCTTCGCCGTTTTAATGAAGAGAGGCGCAAGGCCATTGGTGAAGAGGTAGCCGGCTATTGGCGGCAAGGTTTATTCTGGAGGTGTTTCACCCTGAGTGGTTGGCTAATCAGGTGCTGGTACTTAAGAAAAACAGCACTTGGCATATGTGTGTGGATTACACAGATTTGAACAAGGCTTGCCCAGGTGATCCCTTTGCCCTCCCCTGTATTGATCAAATCATTGATGCTACGGCGGGTTGTGAGCATTTGAGTTTTCTGGATGCTTATTCAGGTTATCATCAGATCAAAATGGCAGTTAAGGACCAGGAGAAGACAACTTTTATAACTCCTTTTGGAGCCTTCTGTTATGTATCTATGCCCTTTGAAGTCAAAAGTGCTCAGGTGACTTATCAACGGTGTGTGCAGAATTGCCATCATAATCAGATTGGGCGTAATGTTCATGCTTATGTGGATGATATCATGGTGAAATACAGGAAAGCAGAGACACTCATAACTGATTTACAGGAAACTTTTGATAACCCGAGGGTTTATAAAATGATGCTCAATCCGGCTAAGTGTGTTTTCGGTGTACGGGCTGGCAAGCTCTTGGGTTTTCTGGTGTCCAACAGGGGCATTGAGGCTAATCCG
The DNA here is from genome assembly GCF_018294505.1 of Triticum aestivum. Classification (NCBI taxonomy): domain Eukaryota; kingdom Viridiplantae; phylum Streptophyta; class Magnoliopsida; order Poales; family Poaceae; genus Triticum; species Triticum aestivum. The sequence continues at coordinate 110,373,536 of NC_057795.1, forward strand.
GAAAAGATTAAGGCTATCACATCCCTGGCTAAATCAGCGTTTATCAATGATGTTCAACGTCTGGCGGGTCGTATCACGGCTTTGAACCGGTTTATCAGCAGGTTGGGAGAGAAGGCGATCCCTCTGTATCAGGTGTTGAAAAAGACAGACAATTTTGTCTGGAGTGATGCTGCTAATGCGGTGTTTGAGGACTTAAAGAAGCAGTTGGCCGAACCGCCAATTCTTGCTGCTCCGATTGAGAAGGAGCCACTGTTGTTATACATGGCTGCTAATGTCCGGGCTCTCAGCGTGGCTATTGTGGTGGAGCGCAAGGAGGCTAGGAAGGAACACGTGGTTCAAAGGCCAGTTTATTATATTAGCGAAGTGCTCATTGAGTCAAAGCAAAGATATCTGCATTGGCAGAAGCTGGTGTGTGGGGTTTTCATGGCAAGTCGGAAGCTTAAATAGTACTTTCAAGGCCATCCCATCATAGAGGTTAGTTCCGCTCCTTTGGGGGATATAATCCAGAACAGGGAGGCAACTGGTCGGGTTGCTAAGTGGGCTATTGAGCTCGGACCACACGGTTTGAAATATATGCCTCGAACAACTATCAAGTCCCAGGCCCTTGTGGATTTCATCAATGATTGGACAGAATTGCAGGCACCAGAAGACAAACTGGACAGCACATACTAAACTATCCACTTCGATGGGTCCAGGCAGTTGGAGGGCTCGGGGGCTGGAGTTGTCCTTACTTCCCCTCGAGGTGATAAAATTCATTATGTTCTTCGCTTAATGTTTCCTTGTACTAACAATGCAGCTGAGTACGAGGCTTTACTCCATGGTCTTCGAGTGGCTAAGGAAATGAACTTAAGCCGAGTACGATGCTTTGGGGACTCCGATCTTGTGGTCCAGCAAGTTTCGGGTACTTGGGATTCCAAGGATCCACTCATGGCGGCTTACTGACAAGAGGTGGATATTGTCGCTGGTCACTTCAAGGGTTATCAAGTGGAGCACATTGATCCACAGAAAAATGAGGCAGCAGATGCTTTAAGCCGGCTGGGATCTCAGTGTAAACCGGTGCCGCCCAATACCTTTCTGGATGTCTTGCACAACCGTCAGTTCAGTTGCCTACAGAGGAGGACCTTGCTATTCCTGATCCGGAGGCACAATTGGTTGCTTCTTTACACATTATTCCGGATTGTACGGTTCCATACTTGGCTTATATGGACCGGGGCGAGTTGCCAGAAGATGCATTTTTGGCCAGGCAGATAATCCGGCGATCCAAGTCCATGGTTATTCACAACAACGAGTTACACCATTGCAGTGTCTCCGGTGTGTTCCACCGCTATATTTCTCCTGAAGAAGGCCGTGAGATTCTACGTGAGATCCACAAAGGAGACTGTGGTTATCACGCCGGTTCAAAATTCTTGGTTGCTAAAGCTTTTCTTCATGGCTTCTATTGTCTTACGGCTCATGTTGATGTTGAGGACTTGGTGAGGTGGTGCGAAGGTTGTCAAAAATTCTCACGACGAGCTCATGTTCCGACTCAGTAGCTACGAATGATTCCAATCACTTGGTCGTTTGCTACTTGGGGGCTTGATATGGTAGGGCCCTTCAAGCGATCCAAAGATAAGAAAACCCACCTGTTGGTGGTGGTCGACAAGTTTACTAAATTGGTTGAAGCGGAGCTAGTAAGGAAGTGTGACGCAACCACGGTGGTTCAATTCATCAAGAAGGTGATCTTCCGCTGTGGTTTTCCACACAGCATCATCACAGATAATGGCACGAACCTCTCCAAAGGGGATATGGAGGACTTTTTTCAACGAGAGCACATCCGGCTTGATGTGTCGTAAGTGGCTCACCCCCGGTCTAACGGTCAAGCTGAGAGAGCTAATCAGGAAATTTTGAAGGGTATCAAGCCCTGGCTTATGTTTCCTTTGAAGATGACACCGGGTTGTTGGGTGGAGGAATTACCATCTGTGTTATGGAGCATAAACACCACCCCAAATCGGTCTACGGGTTATACACCTTTCTTCATGGTTTACGGGGCAGAGGCGGTACTCCCAAGTGATATTCGTCATGACTCGCCCTGGGTTGCCAATTATGTTGAAGCGGACAATGAGCAAGCACGTCAAGAAGCATTGGACCTGTTAGATGAAAACGGGACATGGCGTTGGCTCGTTCGGCGGTTTATTAGCAAGACCTGCGGTGTTATCACAGCCGCCGGGTTAAAACAAGAACCTTTCAAGAAGGTGACTTGGTGCTCTGGCTCATCCAGGATCAGACCGATATGCACAAATTATCCCCACCTTGGGAAGGGCCCTTTGTGGTCAGCAAGAATCTGCACAACGGATCATATTACCTCATCGACGTTTGAGAGCACAAAGACTCAAGCAAATCGGAGGAAGAGACCCGTCGTCCGTGGAATATCGCTCATCTACGGCCTTACTACACCTGAGCCATAGGCTCCCATTATGTACATATTTTCATATTGTATATATTATGATCAATATAATAAACCGGCATCCTTGCTACAAGTAGGGCCTCTGCCATTCTTCCAATATTTCTTGGTTACAAGGGGGCTTCTGCTTATAAAGCGACGTCCTATTTGTCCATTAAACCGACTATCATGCCACAACAAAGCTTGGGAGCTTCACACCCAAGGGGCCAAAGAGAGTATTATTGCTAAAGCATGACTCAAACTTGGGCACCCATTGAGCACACGTCACAAAGTTACTTGGGGGCTCTTTGTGCAAAGCAACAAAGAGTTTGAAAGGACCCTTGTAATAGTCTATCAAGCCACGGCTTGGAAGCCTGGTGTATTCACCTAAAATCCCGAGTTAACATGCCTTCATCAAGTAAGCCACTCCTGTCCAGGTAATCCTGGTATGACCCGTCGAACGTTTGACAAGTCAATCTTATATAGACCCTGAACTTGTCAAAGTTAAAACGACGATTGGTTAATTGGAGGCCCATCTTGAAAGGCTTTGTCAAATGGTTCAACTCAGTGGCCTGGCAGCCCATGAAAAGCCTCGAATTTGGGCCTGGCAGCCATTGAAAAGCATCAACTACAAAGTTTTATTTGATTTTGTTTGGCAAAGTTTTATCTCTTTTGATAAGGTTTTGAGTTAAATCGGTGTCTCTTGACCTGGCCTGATTATAAGTCATTACATCAACCCGGTGTTTCCTAACCCGGTGTAGCTTTCAACTATCATTTGTTAGCAAATAATCAATTATGAACCCGCGTCTCTTAGCCCGGTCTGGCATCGACTATAAGTCGCCAGGATGATCATCCGGTGTTTATCATAATCCGGCATGGTTTATTATGCACCAGTACAACATGGTGGGAGTTATCAACACTCAAGATTTGGGTTATCATGTTTATTACGCAAGTTGGTAAACTAACAATGTGATTCAACATCACAGGTATGATATATCTCATATTTCATTGCTTTACAACCTTGGTTATAGAAACTCTGGTTCTGTCTTGTGTATCATAATTTGTCCGGCGGTAAACCGCCAGGGCACATTTAAGTTTCTCACATGCAGAAGAGAGAATTTTATGAAAGTACTCAAGCATATGAGCAAGCATAGCAACAATCATGACGGATTACACAGTGTCATGTAGCAGTGCACGATAGCAGAAGATCAAAGTATTTCAACTAGCCTATTACAAGGTGCTTTGATGCCCAAAAGAATAATTGTTTGGTGCCTATAACGCAATCTATGGAGATAAAGCTGGCTGCCGGATTATGATTCGTCACCAGGTTGATGTGAAGTCGATGGATCATCTCACGTCAGTTCACCCTCCTCCTCCCCACCCAGTGGCTGGAAGTCAATGGTGGCCCAATCAATCCCGGCTAAAGCTCGGAAGATAGCTTCATCACTTATAAGATTTGACGGTTCAACGTCGGGGGCATAAGTATGCTTACGGATTGGCAGGATAAGATTTTGTGCTTCTTTCACAGCTGCATCAACCCGTTTGTTGTCCGTATCATAGCTGGACCGATGGACAGACAAGTCAACTTCTTCGGCCAATTGGCTTGCCAGCGGGCGCATCTCCTTTGTCAAGGCTTTGAGGGCTTCATTGTCAAATTCTGACCCAACTTCTTGTTGGCCGGGATATCCGTTTGCGATATCTGCCAGATCAAGATCAGCTATCCAAGCTTTGGCCCGAGTTAGTACTGATAAAGCACCAGCCCTTGCAGCAGATCATCTTACATCTTCTATCTGGGCAGGTGTCATAGATAATTTGGCCAACGTATCCTCGATCAAGGTTGGTGCCGGTTTATCGTATGAGGCCGCACAGATGACCCGTTGAGCACCAGTATATAGTTGTTCTATCAAGGTATAGGCTGCTTTCAACTTCATCCGCATATCCGAACCCAGATGAGCAACAGGACTACCTTCAATGGTTTAAGAATTCGTTGTTAAACCGGCATCTTCAAAAATGTTTAAGAAAGATTCTTGCAAAGAGTACTTACCAAATATTGCAGAAGTCATAGCATTGGCTTAACGCTTTAACCCAGATAGCTCTTCCGCCACCGGTTTAAGAGTCGCCTCCGCATCTTCAGCCCGCTTTAACAGAGTGGCTTTCTCGGTTTCCCAGTCTGCCCGCTCGCTTTTCAAACCGTCCTTTAATTGCTCCATGGCAGTTAAAGCGCCCTTCAACTCATCTTTGGCCTTGGAGGTTTCTGCTTGCTGGGACTTGATATTTTCTTGAAGATCGGCAATTTGGGAATCTTTGTTGCTCAAGTCAGCCTGTAAAGGACAGATGATGAAGATTGTTAATATTTTTCTCAAAGTCCCAAGCACATAACAAGTTATACAGTTGGCACTTGGGGGCTAATGCGGATAGCTTCTTTTTGACTGTTATTTTAAGTCCCAAGGCTCAATACAAGTATTAATCTTGGCACTTGGGGGCTAATGTGTGATTGATCAAAAAATCAGAGGTGAAGTAATTCAACAAGGACAAGCTTTACAACCGAAAGTCCTGGTCCATCTTGAAGAGGTAAACCGGCCCTTGGGGGCTACACAGTTGAAGCCTTTTTATCTAAAGTCCTGGTTCATCTTGAAGAGATAAACCGGCCCTTGGGGGCTACAATTGAGTTGATATACAGTACAAACAAAACTTTATAAAATGTTTGAATAGAAGTTACCTCATAGCGCTCCTTCATCAAGTTGATTAAACCGGCCTCGTAATCACGACTTGTATACAGGCGGTTTAACTATCTAGAATGGATGGCTTGAGCACTCAGATGAGCATAACTGAACAAGTCAGTCTTCCACTTGCCTTTATCCACAGCACTAAATTCCTCTTTGGCACTGTGCTTTGACAAAGCGACAGGGTCGCTAGGAGTAGTGTGGCCGATACCAGTAATCACGACATCATCAGTCTAGCCATCAACAATTTCATCTCTGTGGGAAGGTTTAGCAGTGGCTCTTGCTGGGCTTGGAGGATTAGTAGCTGGACTTGGGGGATCAGCGACTGGGCTTGGCGGATCAACCTGAGGACTAGCCGGGTTAACTTCTGGCGGATCAACATAAGTGTCTTGACCTTGTGGCACAGGATCATCCATAGCAATATCAGTATCTCCACCGGCATCTTCTGAGGTCCTCTTCGGTTCAAACTCCTTAATGGGAGCACTCAGTTTCGCTTTTTTGCTGAGCCGGGCTTTGGCGCTACAAGTAACAAATAGAGGTTAATATGCTAAACCGGTGCAAGAAAGCAAAACTAATAATACCGTGCTTACCCAGGGACGGTATTGTGGGGAGGCATTTGTGTGGTTGATGAGTCGCCAAAGGTTGAATTGGAAGTTACCTGATAATTTGAGTCAGACAGATTAAGAGGGTGTCGGAAGTAACCCACCAAGGGATAAGATTTGTTAGAATTACAAGAGACCTCCGCACGGCGCTTCCGAATCGGTGTGTCCGGTAAACCGGAGGAGGTGACTTGTTGGCCACTATGCCGGGTTGTGCGACGAGCTTAAGGATGATGTGTCTTCAAAGAAAAGTGTGGATCCAAAAGAGTGAGAGGATGTGAACGTTTCACTTTCTGGACTGCGCGACGGAGTTTTTGTACTAGCACAAGATCGGAATTGGAGGAAAGGGAGATTACCTCTACGTGGTCAACACGGCTGGCTTCCGCATCATCCTGATAATGGTCATTGTCAATAAGATGTATGAAAAATGAACCAAGGGAGTCAAGTTCTACCTCTGGTTCCGAGTCATCAACATCTTCGGGCGGATCAGAGGACTCAGCGGTTTTCTTCTTTGCTGGCCTCTTTGTGGCCTTGCTCTTGGCACGAGGGGGTCTAACCGGTTTGTCTTGTGGTTTTGCTGGTTTGTCTTGAGTTTTCCTCTTCCAGAATTGATCTTTGTCCTATAAGAATAAACAAAGGGCTATCAGAAAATGTCAAAAGGGAGACGGATTTAAAAAGCAGAAAGATAAATTCTTACAGCTGGCGGTTTGTTGGAGGCATAAAAGGGGTGCAACCCAGTCTTGCTGCACTCAGATATCAGTTCATCTAGCATCCTTTTGACAGACTCAGTGATCTCATCATCATTCATCTGTATTTTAGTGTGCCGTTGAGGATCCTTAACATCCCCAGTATATTCAAGCATTAATCTTGTGCGACGGCTTAAGGGCAGGATACCCCATGAAACCCAACAACGGACAAGGTCAATACCGTTTAAACCGTTTGCTAGAAGAGCCCGGAGCTTAGCAAGCTGTGGTGCATATGTTTGTCATTCTCTGGCAGTAAGGCGTTGAGGCAGTGGATGCTCATTGCTGAGTCGGTAAGCATGATAACCCGGCAGAGGATTTTCATCAGCACGTGCAGTGTTTCGACAGTAGAACCACGTCTGATTCCAATCCTTGTGGTGGCTATGATGTTTGCCATGAGGAAAATTGACTTATTTCCTTTTTTGAATCGACACTCTACCAAGTTCAGTATTGGGGCCATCATAAAATTCAGGACGGCAGTTTAAGTGGAAGAAGTCTCTGAAAAGTTCAACAGTCGGTTCTTCTTGTAGATAAACTTCACAGAACACTTGGAAATTGTAGATGTTGGACACCGAGTTCGGTCCAATGTCTTGAGGATGGAGTTGGAAATTGGCAAGTACATCACGGAAGTTTTTTGATCCGGGAGGGCTAAACCCTCGGTCCAGATGCTGCATAAACACAACTACCTCTCCATCTTGAGGCTCAGGAGGATTTTCAGTACCCGAGACTCTCCAATGAATGACCTCCTTCCTTGCTAAAGCGCCACTCACAACATACGCGGTAATTTGCTCTTCTGTAATCTGGGAAGGAACCCAATTGCAAGAGGAGAACTGTTTGGCCATTTTTTGATGATAAACTATAAAGGAAGTTCAAATGCCGGTTTACGGTTCAAGATTGATACACATAAACCGGTGTCAAACCGGGGAATTTAATCATAGCATCTGTGCACGATAAACTGGATATGGATGTTCAAGAAAAGACGGCAGTTTACATGACGACTAATGGTACCTGGCAGATTATCATTTTCTACAGGTTAAACCGCCTACAATGGTATGGACGAAAACAGACCTGAAATTGATAAGTGCTACACAAACATATTTCACAATCTAAGGATTATCATTATAGATCTAGCACAGTTTAGGAAAAGGAAAAATATCAAAGCCCTAAAATGGCGACAGCAGAACAGAAAGGATCCAGATGGGGTATGTTCGTAGTCGAAAGAATACTATGGTGAGGCGAAATAAATTACAGCTTCGGCCGTAAAGGAAAGATGTCAAGCTTATCTAGATTCGATGAGACAGTAAGGTTGAAACAACGAACGCGGACGAACACTGATGAACAAGGATGAACACCAAAACCCTAATGCAGATCTAGGATTGAGGGAAGGAGGCTTACCGGATTCACAGGAGTGGCGGAAAAGTGCCGCAGATCTCTGGTACATTCAGGTTGATGCAGCGGCCAGGGATGATGCAGTGCTTGAAGGTCGAGGGCCGCGGCGGAGCTTTCGGGCTTGAGCATCAAGAGGAGGAAGAAGAAGCACGGAAGGGGAAAAGGGAAAGACCCCTGGGCCTATTTATAATTCGAATGGATAAGCAGGCAAGCACGGGGATCGGGGAGCTCGAAGCGGAAAATGGGGCACAGATGATGCCTCGATCTTCAGAAATTAATAAAGGAAGGTATTTATGAGTTTTTTACGCAGATGACGTCATCACGATTTGCTGCAATTTTACAAGATGATGTCATGGCGGTTTACCAAGTTCATATGGAGGTGATGTCATGGCGGTTTACAAGGATCATAGGAGGATGTTCAAAGAATTTTTCTAAGTGTTGAAGATTGACATGAACAAGTGCAAATCAATTTGGGGCCTAATGTTGGGGATATGACTAGTGGGTGTAAACCGCCGAGGAGGGGCCGGATTACACTCAAAACGAGGCATGTACAAGAGCCCAAGAAGATGAAGGATATTGTGCTTTAACTATGGAGTCTTAGAGGCCAGAGCCCAATGGCAGATTAGGGCCCATAGTTGTAAACCGCCATAGATGTATAACTTGTATTGTAAGTTAGGGAAAGGAAGAAACCGAGCCGGACACTTGTATGAGCCGGCCTCGAGATTCTGTAAACCGGCCGGACGTTAACCTGTGTATATAAAGGGACGACCCGGCGGTGGTTCAGGGACAAGAAACAACAGATCGAGAGATAGGTAAAGCGGATTCTCTCCCTGCTCATCGAGATCAATCAATGCCACAACAACTGGATCGTAGGCTTTTACCTTCACCGCAAGGGGCCGAACCAGTATAAACTTCTCATGTCCTTTCTTCCGGTTTAACTCCTTTAAGATAATCTCGTTGCGATGGCTCCACGACTAAGTCCTTCCGCTAGGACCTCCACTACAAAAAAAGACACATCCGTGACATTTTGGGTCGAACGAAAAAAAATTCTGTCATACATATGACACTTCTATGACGATAATTGTGACAAAACCTGGTATCATCATAGATGTGGTGGGCTCCTACTTCTATGACAAAAAATCATGACAGAAAATGGGCTTTTCGTCCTGGGCGGGCTGGAGACGCAGCTCCATGACATTCTTTGGGCCGTCCATGATGGAAAAAACCGTGGTAGAAGCGAGGGGGAGGAAAATTTTGGGGAGTTGCCGGTTACGGTGAGAGGTCGGGGGTGGAGCGATGCGCGTTTCTCTCATACGTACGCGCGTGTGTGCGAGGCGTTGGCTCTAACTGAACCCGAGCGATTGCACTGCAGGCTACGCGTTACTGAACCCGAGCGATCGATCGATGGCTGTTAAATGAACCCAATGGAGCGATTCCTGCACTACTGCTGCTAACTGAAGTCGATCGATGCTGCCTTTGGGATGAACAGTGAGTGTTGCGGGGGGGGGGGTGGGGGGGGGTGGATGAACAGTGAGTGGTGGAATTGCCTCTGGATGAACAGGAACCCGTGGTGTGGAGGGCTGGATGAACAGTAGAAGGTGGAGGGGTGGCCGTGGAGGGGTGGTTGAACAGGACCCCGTGGTGTGGAGGGCTGGATGAACAGTAGATGGTGGAGGGGTGCCCGTGGAGGGGTGGTTGAACAGTAGCCGGTGGAGTAGCGTGCGGTGGAGGCTAGATGAACAGGAGCCCGTGGAGGCTGGAGGAGGTCGACGGTAGCCCGTGGAGGTTGGAGGAGGTCGACGGTGGAGATGAACAGTATCCCGTGGAGTCCCGTTTTCGCTACACCACACCCCACCCCCCCACCCCCGTTTCGACCGTAGCGCTCCAACACAAGTCTATTTCGTCCGTTTTGAGGTACGCCACACCCCTCCTGATCAACAGGACCGCCGTTTCGACTATACGAGGTCCGTTTCCTCCGTTTTGCGGTACGCTAGGCCCCTCCCGATTAACAGGACCCCGTTTCGACTGTAGGAGGTCCGTTTCCTCCGTTTTGTGGTACGCCAGACCTCTCCCGATGAACAGGATCCCGTTTCGAACGTGGCCGGTCGAACACAAGGCCGTTTCCTCCGTTGTGCGGTACGCCAGGCCTCATTTCCATCGCCTGTTCTGTCCAAACCCTCCCAATGAACACGACCATGCATTCCATTCCGACCCAGCCGGTTGGCTCCCACGCGTTCCGTTGCCTCCCGATGAATACGACGCATTCCGTTGCCTCCCCATGAACACGACGACAACGTTGTTTCTCCATTCCGACCCAGCCATGTACGTATGCGCGAGTAGGCGTTCGAGACCCTGCCCATATGTATGTACGTGGCCGCATTTTCTTTCTTGCACCCTCGCCACTGTACGTACGTGTACGTGCGCGCCTCTACTACGACCAGTATGTACGTACACGTTCGCAACCAGAATGACAATGCTACGTACGCTTCGACCAGGTGGGTTCCGACTGTCAGGCACTTCCTTGCCTGCGAAGATGTAGCTGGTGGGTCCCAGCAGTCAGGGGGGGCGAATCGTTTTTTTTTTGCCCAGACGCACTTCCTTGCGTGCGAAGATGTAGCTGGTGGGTCCCAGCAGTCAGGGGGGCGAATCTTTTTTTTTTGCCCGGACGCACTTCCTTGCGTGCGAAGATGTAGCTGGTGGGTCCCAGCAGTCATGGGAAAACTTTTTTTCACGAAATATGGTGGCCCGTCCGATGGGTCCCCGCTGTAACGTGGAGGAATAATTATTTTGCGCGTAATAAGGAGGCACCTCCTTGCGGCCGCCGTGGACCCAGCTGTCAGCCTCTCCACGCACAGTACTCTTCCGGTGGAAGTCGGTCGTTGACCACATTGACCACGCCGCGCCGAGAGCACCACGGCGAGGCCTAGGAAGGGGACGACACGGAGCCGGGGAAGACGCATCAATGGATGCCCACGCGAAGAGGATTACGAGGGTGAGGCTGCCGTCGCCGCAGAATAACAGGGGGTGTGGGTGAGTAGAGGGATGGCCTGGCCAGCGGTGGGAGTAGTAGGGGGCGGTGAGGCCTCCCGGCATCACAGCTGGCCACGGGAGGCAGGAGCACGCGGCACGACCAGCGCTGCTTTGGGCGGCTGGAGCACGAAGACTAGAGGTTCAAGAAGCACTACGGCCGTTGGATGGACATCGTACTGTCACTGGAGCTAGAGTCGTTCATATTGACTAAGTTGACAAAGCCCTCCATCCCCGTAAACTTAGTAGGCCCACAAGTCAGCCTCCCACCGAGATGAGTCCCAACTAGCAGGGGGATTATTCATTTTTTGTGCGTAATAAGGAGGCATTTTCCGGTGGGTCCGAGATGACAGCGGGGGGAACGTTTTTTCGTGAAATACAGAGACCCTTCCGGTGGGTCCCAGCTATCAGGTGGAGGAATCATTATTTTGCGCGTAATAAGGAGGCATTTTCCTGTGTGGGCCCCTACTGTCAGCCTCTTCCGATGGCTGTTGTTTGTTGACCATGTTGACCTCGCCACGCCGAGAGCACAAACATGGTGGACGAGGGCGAGGCCCAGGAAGAGAACCACCCAGAGCCGGCGAAGCCACCGCAACGAATGCCCACGCTGAGGGGAGAACGAGCGCTGACTGGTCGGCTGCGGGTTGAGGCTGACGTCGCCAGAAAATAATAGGATGTGTGGGTGGTTAGAGGGATGGCCTGGCGGCAGCACAACCAGCCACAGGAGGAGGAAGCAGGCAGTCCCGCCGGCGCTGGTTTGGGCGGCTGGCGCAGGAAGATCAGAGATTGAAGAAGCACGGCGGCCGTTGGAAGAGTCATTTGAAACAGAGATCCTATAAGCTAAATAGTGTTAAAATGGTTATTATTATATTTCTTCGTTCATGATAATTGTCTGTTACTCATGCTATAATTGTATTATCCGGAAATCGTAATACATGTGTGAATACATAGACCACAACATGTCCCTAGTGAGCCTCTAGTTGACTAGCTCGTTGATCAACAAATAGTCATGGTTTCCTGACTATGGACATTGGATGTCATTGATAATGGGATCACATCATTAGGAGAATGATGTGATGGACAAGACCCAATCCTAAGCTTAGCTCAAAGATCGTGTAGTTCATTTAGCTAGAGCTTTTCCAAATGTCAAGTATCATTTCCTTAGACCATGAGATTGTGCAACTCCCGGATACCGTAGGAGTGCTTTGGGTGTACCAAACGTCACAACGTAACTGGGTGACTATAAAGGTGCACTACAGGTATCTCCGAAAGTGTCTGTTCGGTTGGCACGAATCGAGATTGGGATTTGTCACTCCGTATGACGGAGAGGTATCTCTGGGCCCACTCAGTAATGCATCATCATAATGATCTCAATGTGACCAAGTTTCTGGTCACGGGATCATGAATTACGGTACAAGTAAAGTGACTTGCCGGTAACGATATTAAACGAGGTATTGGGATACCGACGATCGAGTCTCGGGCATGTAACGTACCGATTGACAAAGGGAATTGTATACGGGGTTCTTTGAATCCTCGACATCATGGTTTATCCGATGAGATCATCGAGGAGCATGTGGGAGCCAACATGGGTATCCAGATCCCGCAGTTGGTTATTGACAGGAGAGGCGTCTCGGTCATGTCTGCATGTCTCCCGAACCCGTAGGGTCTACACAATTAAGGTTCGATGACACTAGGGTTGTAGAGATATGAGTATGCAGTAAACCGAAAGTTGTTCGGAGTCCCGGATGAGATCCCGGACGTCACGATGAGTTCCGGAATGGTCCGGCGGTAAACAATTATATATAGGAAGTCGAGTTTCGGCCATCGGGAAAGTTTCGGGGGTCACCGGTATTGTACCGGGACCACCGGAAGGGTCCCGGGGGTCCACCGGGTGGGGCCACCTATCCCGGAGGGCCCCATGGGCTGAAGTGGGAGGGGAACCAGCCCCTGGTGGACTGGTGCGCCCCCACCCTTGCCCCCCCTGTGCCTAGGGTTGGAAACCCTAGGGTGGGGGGGTCCACTTGCCTTGGGGGGCAAGGCACCCCCTTGGCCGCCGCCCCCCTACGAGATCCCATCTCCTAGGGCTGACGCCCCCCCTAGGGGCCCTATATAAAGAGGGGGGAGGGAGGTCAGCCGCACCCATGCACTTGGTGCTTCCCTTCCCCCTTGCTACACCTCTCCCTCTCGCAGATGTTTGGCGAAGCCCTGCCGGGATCCCTGCTGCATCCACCACCACGCCGTCGTGCTGCTGGATCTTCATCAACCACTCCTTCCCCCTTGCTGGATCAAGAAGGAGGAGACGTCTCCCTGACCGTACGTGTGTTGAACGCGGAGGTGTCGTCCGTTCGGCACTAGGATCTCCGGTGATTTGGATCACGACGAGTACGACTCCCTCAACCCCGTTCTCTTGAACGCTTCCGCTCGATCTACAAGGGTATGTAGATGCACTCCTCTCTCTCCTTGCTAGATGAACTCATAGATTGATCTTGGTGAAACCATAGAAAATTTTTATTTTCTGCAACGTTCCCCAACAGTGGCGTCATGAGCTAGGTCTATGCGTAGTTCTCTTTGCACTAGTAGAACACAATTTTGTTGTGGGCGTAGATGTTGTCAACTTTCTTGCCACTACTAGTATTATTTTGCTTCAGCGATATTGTGGGATGAAGCGGCCCGGACCGACCTTACATGTACGCTTACGTGAGACAGGTTCCACCGACTGACATGCACTAGTTGCATAAGGTGGCTAGCGGGTGTCTGTCTCTCCCACTTTAGTTGGAGAGGATTCGATGAAAAGGGTCCTTATGAAGGGTAAATAGAAGTTGACAAATCACGTTGTGGCTTTTACGTAGGTAAGAAAATATTCTTGCTAGAACCCTATTGTAGCCACGTAAAACATGCAACAACAATTAGAGGACGTCTAACTTGTTTTTGCAGCATATGATTTGTGATGTGATATGGCCAAAAGTTGTGATGAATGATGAATGATATATTGTGATGTATGAGATCATGTTCTTGTAATAGGAATCACGACTTGCATGTCGATGAGTATGACAACCGACAGGAGCCATAGGAGTTGTCTTAATTATTGTATGACCTACGTGTCAATGATTTAACGCCATGTAATTACTTTACTTTATTGCTAAACCGTTAGCCATAGTAGTAGAAGTAATAGTTGGCGAGCAACTTCATGGAGACATGATGATGGAGATCATGATGATGGAGGTCATGGTGTCATGCCGGTGACGAAGATGATCATGGAGCCCCGAAGATGGAGATCAAAGGAGCTATATGATATTGGCCATATCATGTCACTATTTAATTGCATGTGATGTTTATTATGTTTATGCATCTTGTTTACTTAGAATGACGGTAGTAAATAACATGATCCCTCATAATAATTTCAAGAAAGTGTTCCCCCTAACTGTGCACCATTGCGAAAGTTCGTCGTTTCGAAGCACCACGTGATGATCGGGTGTGATAGATTCTAACGTTCACATACAACGGGCGTAAGACAGATTTACACATGCAAAACACTTAGGTTAACTTGACGAGCCTAGCATGTACAGACATGGCCTCAGAACACAAGAGACCGAAAGGCCGAACGTGAGTCGTATGGAAGATACGATCAACATGGAGATGTTCACCGATGATGACTAGTCCGTCTCACGTGATGATCGGACACGGCCTAGTTGACTCGGATCATGTATAACTTAGATGACTAGAGGGATGTCTAATCTGAGTGGGAGTTCATTAAATAATTTGATTAGATGAACTTAAGTATCATTAACTTAGTCTAAAACCTTTGCAAATATGTCTTGTAGATCAAATGGCCAACCCTCATGTCCACCTGAACTTCAACGCGTTCCTAGAGAAAACCAAGCTAAAAGATGATGGCATCAACTATACGGACTGGGTCCGGAACCTGAGGATCATCCTCATAGCTGCAAAGAAAGATTATGTCTTAGAAGCACCGCTAGGTGAAGCTCCAATCCCAGAGAACCAAGATGTCATGAACGCTTGGCAGTCTCGTGCTGATGATTACTCCCTCGTTCAGTGCGGCATGCTTTACAGCTTAGAACCGGGGCTCCAAAAGCGTTTTGAGCAACACAGAGCATATGGGATGTTTGAAGAGCTAAAAATGGTTTTCCAAGCTCATGCCCGGGTCGAGAGATATGAAGTCTCCGACAAGTTCTTCAGTTGTAAGATGGAGGAAAATAGTTCTGTCAGTGAGCACATAATCAAAATTTCTTGGTTGCACAACCGCTTGACTCAGCTGGGAGTTAATCTCCCGGATGACGCGGTTATTGAAAGAATCCTTCAGTCGCTTCCACTGAGCTACAAGAGCTTTGTGATGAACTTCAATATGCAGGGGATGGAAAAGACCATTCCTGAAGTATAATCAATGCTGAAATCAGCAGAGGTAGAGATCAAAAAGGAACATCAAGTGTTGATGGTGAATAAAACCACTAAGTTCAAGAAAGGAAAGGGTAAGAAGAACTTCAAGAAGGACGGCAAGGAAGTTGCCGCGCCCGGTAAGCCAACTGCCGGGAAGAAGTCAAAGAAAGGACCCAAGCCTAAGACTGGGTGCTTTTATTGCAAAGGGAAGGGTCACTGGAAGCGGAACTGCCCCAAATACTTAGCGGACAAGAAGGCCGGCAACACTAAAGGTATATGTGATATACATGTAATTGATGTGTACCTTACTAGTGCTCGTAGTAGCTCCTGTGTATTTGATACCGGTGCCGTTGCTAATATTTGTAACTCAAAGCAGGAGGTGATGAATAAACGGAGACTGGCGAAGGACGAGGTGATGATGCGCGTCGGGAATGGTTCCAGAGTCGATGTGATCGCCGTCGGCAGGCTACCTCTACATTTACCTACGGGATTAGTTTTAAACCTCAATAATTGTTATTTAGTGCCAGCTTTGAGCATGAACATTGTATCTGGATCTCGTTTAATACGAGATGGTTACTCATTTAAATCCGAGAATCATGGTTGTTCTATTTATATGAGAGATATGTTTTATGGTCATGCCCCGATGGTCAATGCTTTATTCTTAATGAATCTCGAACGTGATGTTACACATATTCATAGTGTGAATACCAAAAGATGTAAAGTTGATAACGATAGTCCCACATACTTGTGGCACTGCCGCCTTGGTCACATTGGTGTCAACCGCATCAAGAAGCTCCATGCTAATGGACTTTTAGAGTCTCTCGATTATGAATCATTTGACACATGCAAACCATGCCTCATGGGCAAAATGACCAAGACTCCGTTCTCCGGAACAATGGAGCGAGCAACCAACTTATTGGAAATCATACATACTGATGTGTGCTGTCCAATGAGCGTTGAGGCTCGCGGAGGATATCGTTATGTTCTCACTCTCACTGATGACATGAATTACGGTACGAGTAAAGTGACTTGCCGGTAACGAGATTAAACAAGGTATTGGGATACCGACGATCGAATCTCGGGCATGTAACGTACCGATTGACAAAGGGAATTGTATACGGGGTTGTTTGAATCCTCGACATCATGGTTCATCCGATGAGATCATCAAGGAGCATGTGGGAGCCAACATGGGTATCCAGATCCCGCTGTTGGTTATTGACCGGAGAGGCGTCTCGGTCATGTCTACATGTCTCCCGAACCCGTAGAGTCTACACACTTAAGGTTCGGTGACGCTAGGGTTGTAGAGGTATGAGCATGTAGTAAACCGAAAGTTGTTCGGAGTCCCGGATGAGATCCCGGACGTCATGAGGAGTTCTGGAATGGTTCATAGGTAAAGAATTATATATAGGAAGTCGAGTTTCGGCCATCGAGAAAGTTTCGGGGGTCACCGGTATTGTACCGGGACCACCGGAAGAGTCCCGGGGGTCCACCGGGTGGGGCCACCTATCCCGGAGGGCCCCGTGGGCTGAAGTGGGAGGGGAACCAGCCCCTGGTGGGCTGGTGCGCCCCCCCCTTGGGCCCCCTGTGCCTAGGGTTGGAAACCCTAAGATGGTGGGGGGCCTCCACTTGCCTTGGGGGGCAAGGCACCCCCTTGGCCGCCCCCCCCTAGGAGATCCCATCTCCTAGGGCCGAGGCCCCCCCTAGGGGCCCTATATAAAGAGGGGGGAGGGAGGGCAGCCGCACCCATGCACTTGGCGCTTCCCTTCCCCCTTGCTACACCTCTCCCTCTCGCAGACGCTTGGCGAAGCCCTGCCGGGATCCCTGCTGCATCCACCACCACGCCGTCGTGCTGCTGGATCTTCATCAACCTCTCCTTCCCCCTTTCTGGATCAAGAAGGAAGAGATGTCTCCCTGACCGTACGTGTGTTGAACGCGGAGGTGCCGTCCGTTCGGCGCTAGGATCTCCGGTGATTTGGATCACGACGAGTACGACTCCCTCAACCCCGTTCTATTGAACGCTTCCGCTCGATCTACAAGGGTATTTAGATGCACTCCTCTCTCTTGTTGCTAGATGAACTCATAGATTGATCTTGGTGAAACCGTAGAATTTTTTTATTTTCTACAACGTTTCCCAACAGGTGGGGCCCAGGAAGAGAACCACCCGGAGCCGGCGAAGCCATCCCAGCGGATGCCCACGCTGAGGGGAGAACGAGCGCTGACTGGTCGGCTGCGGGGTGAGGCTGACGTCGCCAGAAAATAAAAGGATGTGTGGGTGGTTAGAGGGATGGCCTGGCGGCAACACAGCCAGCCACGGGAGGAGGGAGTAGGCAGTCCCGCCGGCGCTGGTTTGGGCGGCTGGAGCAGGGAGATCAGTGATTGAAGAAGCATGGCGGCCGTTGGATGGACATCCAACAGTGACTACTGTGTGTTGACTAAGTTGACAAAGCCTTGCGTACGCGTCAAAAGAAAATTTAGGACAGCGTCATCGTCAACCTAGTAGGCCCAGAAGTCAGCCTCAAAGTGTATGGAAAACAGCATACAACCCATTAGCCATTATTTTCAATAATTTACAGCCCATTTGCTAATTCTTAAGGATATTTGAAGCTCATATTCTTTTTATTAGCATTACAGACCATATATTCTGGGCACTGCTAAAAAATTCTAAGAAATTTTGCATATTTCGGTGGGGTCCGAACTCTTTTAATCACGAAATTTCGAGTCACGTTAAAAATAGTTTTCAAAAAATTATATCAAAATAAAATTCAAAAAACAATTCTCCGCAAAAAAATGAATGAAATTTAGAATCTTAACTAGCAAGATGCCCGTTCATTGCACGGAACATGAAGATGCATTTGTATGAGTAGTTTATCTTGTGGGTGAAAAGATGATATTTTAATGTAATTGCCAGTTGGCTTTGGTTTTTATAAGAGTTGAGAGTAGAGAAATCCTGAAAAAATAATATGTTAATGCAATTGCCGGTTGGCTTTGGTTTAAAAATTTACAGCCCATTTCTTACAACTAATAGCCCGTTTTCTAGGGAAGCCCATTTCTTATCCCTCCTCGTCTTGAAAGATATGCAGCCCAGCAGGGCTGAGAAAAGCAAGTAGGCCCCGGTTTTGGTATTCTCAAAAAAAAGAACTGGGCTAGCCAATTTCAGAAAGAAAAAAATATCAACTAGGCTCGTCATGTACTTAATAAAAGCGTAAGCGTGGGCTAGACGGGCCACAGCCCCCGCACAGCGCGCAGTTGAGCTTCGTCTCTGAAACTGAAAAACAACTGGGCGAGCTGCTGGGTCCCTGGTGTTATCCGCTCGTTGTGTAATTTTCTCATTTATTGACTACATTGACAATGGCGTGGAACCTAGTTGTCAAACAATTAGGAGGAAGTATTGTTTTGGCTTGTAATAACGAGGCACCTGCTTGCGAAATGCAATGACCCTGGTGGGTCCCTACTGTCAGCCTCTCCACGTACAGTCATCTCCTGATTCCTCTTGGTTGTTGACCATGTTGATAACACCAGACGGCGGCGAGCACAGCGAGCTAACCAAGGCAGATAACGACGGCAAGGCCTCGGACGGGAACAAACAACAACCATGAAAGATGCGGCAGTGTAGTGGCAGGTCGAGGGGAGTACGAGGGCAACAACATGCAAGTCAAGCATACAAATGGTACAAAAAGCCCAAGGATTAATTGTTAATCAAATTTTTAGACAAAACCCAGATTGAACATGACAGTAACATCTAACCCAACCACTCTATTTTGCAGTCACAAACAAATGGATCGGTCTGATCCATAAAATCAACATCCTGTGCAAAACAAAATATTTTAGGATGTCTACAACTTGTTCTAAATAGAAGCCGAGCACGTTTAGAAGCCCATTTGTCCACCTGAAACTTCTTTTTTTGCTGTTCAACATGTTCGTCCGTGAGAAATCTCTTGCTATAAAAATTAAGCCTCATGGACAATAGTAACCTCGCATTCAACATGAAGAATGTGACAAAGCTTATGTTTGCCTGGTTGGATGCATATCGTCCCATCATTATTGTTCTCAAATGAATGTCATGAGAACTGAGAAAATCCTTGTGCTTATTATGCCAACGATTGGTTGTATGTTTTTGTCCATGTGGTTCTGCCTAAGTAGACATGAAGATTGAAAATAGTTAAGGTCTAAAAAAAGAGTATGTCGAAAGAACGACAGCTGAACAGTTAATTCTAGTACAATATATACGGGCTTTCAATGTGCATGAAATCATCACCTCTATGTATAAATTCTCCAGAGATCGAAAGCATCGCAGCAAGCCAATAATTATGTCCAGATCAAAACTATACATTCTGATATATAAGATCTTGACAGAATCCAGCAGCATTGATAGGCTATCAATGGACGAACTCTTCGTTGAGCATATAACATAATATTAGTACCCAATGTGTACTCCAAGAAGATATAAAACGTATGTGCATAAATGAAAAATGCAGCATATGATTACAAATGTGTAGATGATAATATACGGTACCTGAAAAGGTGAGGAGCCAAACACCAACTCCTTGTGATTATTAAACGGGTCACGAATTACACCCAAGGTCTCCAGTTTGGGCGCAGAGACGGCAGTTATTTCTGAAGGTGTATAACAATTATGAAGGAGCAACCTTTCAAGTGAAGGGGCATCTTCCATGATGAGCTGCTGTCCTTCAAAACATATTCCAATGCTTTTAAGGTGAGGCGACTTTATTTGGAGACAACTGATACCGATTTCTATTCCCAAAACAATCAGCAAGCGCTCCAGGGCAGGGCAACTAGAGTGGATGATGCTGTGCAGTGAGGCCTCCGACAGATAAACCACCACAATAGAAAGTTTTTTTAGCAGTGGGAGTCGAAGAATTTGTACCAGATAGTCTGGTAGATGGCACCGGGTGAAGGTGGCGGTCTGGAGAGAGGAGGAAAACCGCGATATGGACAGCGGTGGTGTGGGCACGAATTCTTGGTATGTTCGTGGTATGAAACTTTCGTGGTAATGGTAGAACTCAAATTGCTGGAGTTTTCTGAATTCAGGGGATGTCAGCCAAGCGTCCACCTTGCCGGGTATGGACAGCAGGTAGCTTGTCGGGATTCAGAGGCATTGAACGGGGCCCTGCTGGTGAGAAGAGATGATGGCTCTGATGAGATAAAATTCAGGAAGGACAGATATCTGATGACAGTCGAGATTGAGGGGCGTGGTGCGCCATAAAGGGCGCCACCGAGTTGAGAGGACTTGTGTGCAGCAGCAATCCTTGGTGGGGAGAAGCGAGATGATCTCCTCAAGGATGACGTCCGGGAGATTGCTGATGCAGTCCACTAGAGATTCTACCGGTTCCTCAGATCCGGGTGGGGGGGGGCTTGCCGCTTCTCCCCGCGCTACCGGGTGCGGCATCTACAACCGGCGTCGCCGCTGGCGGGAGCCTCATCTTCTTGGCACTGGGGCCAGCCGACTCCATTTTCCTTGTGGGCGTCGTGCTGAGCTCACGGGTTTGAGCAGAGTAGCCAGAGATGAGCCTAGTGGCAGTGTGAGTGGGGAAGAAGGAGGGCTTGGGATTTCTGTAGGAGTGGAAGAAGAGGAGCAGGTGTTTTCTGTATGAGTGAGGAAGAAGGTGAGTGGGGTTTTCTGGACGAGTGAGGAAGATTGGGGAGTGGGGGGAATTGGGTGGGGAGACGGAAGAGGGAGAGTGACCTGTTCGTGTTTATAAGGCACACTGCACTAACTACTCGCTTTTTCCCAAGAACCGCTCTCTTCTTTTGTGTTGCTGCATGACTGGCCATGCATGTAGGATGCATGTGCCCGCCGGCCACTGCATGCACCTGGTTTGTTACTAGGCCTATTTAATAGGGTGGTTATGGAGTAAATTAAGGAGATTTATTTTCTTTGTGTGCATCCACCAAATTAGAGGATGCGGTACTGGATGCAGACACTCACATTAAACTAACATTCAAAAGAACAAAAGTTCAGCTCTATTGTACTTGATCTAAGCACATCTAATCACTTGCTAGCATCCCCTTAACCATGGACCTTGACGGTGTACGTCACCTTGTGTCTCATAATTTTCCTCGTCATGATCTGAGTCCTAGAAGATCTCATCCACATCATCATTAGCATGTAGCCGCCTTGATAGACAACGTGCGTAGTAGGAGTAAAGGCGACTAGGGACGCACCACCACCACGTCGTGGGCACTCCGTATCTACACGTGTGCGTGCAGCGTGCATGTTTTTCCATTGGTGCTAGCTCTAAGGCCGAGGCTGCGGTCGTCCTCGTCTCCGACTAGTAGTTGAGCAACGATGGCAAAGAGGTGTTGCAAGAGATGTGTATGCGCTATTGCGTGCGAGCTTCGCCGTAGCACGACGAACCGGACGTCGCCACAGATGGCGCACGCCTCCATGCAGCCGAGTGTGTGCGCATGCATGTGTTATTCACGTGCATTCTACGGCCGAGCGTGTGTGCATGCACGTCTTGTGTACGTGCATTGTGTGCTCCATGTTGTGCGCGTATGTGTATGAGTTTGATTGGATGGAGTTAGTGCGTTCGCTTGTGTACATATTTTAGAGTGTAGATTCACTCATTTTGTTTCGTATGTAGTCCCGTATTGAAATATCTAAAAAGACTGATATTTGGGAACGGAGGGAGTATAAAACATCTTCAACTTAGCATCCTGATGTACCATTTCTAGTGGCTAGCAAAAAGTTCATATTCTTCTAGTTGTTTATAGGTGGGCAGGCGGCAAAAAATAGGGGAAAACACGCAAGGTTCCTTGCAGACGCTCCACCGCGAGGTTCCTTGCTCCTCCTCGGTCGTCGGGAATCTATGCTCTTCAGCTCTTTTCTTTTACGTGAGCTTTGTTCATCCTTTTCCCAACACGCGAGACATCTAGCATCAAGGTGCACATGTCATGCAAGAAAATGGAGATAATCAGATAAGCAGTGCGTAAGTGAGTCAGGCAGGGGGGAGCGGGGGGAAACCCTTTTCTGTAAGTGAGTCGTGCACTTTGATGGGACCTACGCAATATTTTTTCTCCTCGATGGCACGTGAATGGCACGTGAATAGTGCACGTACTCAACGACGCAGCACGGGATGGTAGCAATGACATGGTCAGCCCTTTTTTGGAGAGAGTACATACTACTAGTAAATAACTTCGATGTGTCCCGTCAACTCGCAGAACAACGAGAAGCTTGATTACGCCTTCTCCCTCGCCAACGTGTGCGCGGTGGCTCGCAGCACGAGGAGAAACTTTTGCTTACAAGCGGTGAACGTGCAGCAGTTCATTTGGTGTCAGATTGCCAGAAGCACTACTGAAGAACCATCGACTTCCGGAAGAGGCGAAGAGCCAAGCGCACGGTCACCTACTAACCTTAGGCTAGGCGTAGTGGGAGTAACATAAGTAGAGGTACCTCCTAATTTTTATTCTAGAAACAACCACACACGGATATCAAGGTGCTGGTTACGTAGAACAAATTTCCTGCAGTCCGTGCTCAGCACTCCTCTGTCTCTCTTCTCAGCCAGCCAGCGGATGCACGGAGCCCATCGTCTGTTTGCTCACATGCGGCCCCACATGTCAGTGAAAACGCACGAGGACATACTGAACCTGCACATCTTTCACCTCAACGTGCTGGTGATGAAAAACAACTCCAAGAAATATCTTCGGTGGCCGCTTTTGGAGTTACTCAAGAGTAGTAAGATTCTATTTACAGTTTAACCCAAGATGCACATCTCGTGGCTTCAACTTATCAACTACCACTCTATTTTCTTTCATGACACGACCTGGATGCTGGATGTCCCACGTGTCGGCAAAAGGAGGAAGAACCCGACCAAATCTTCGGTTGTGCTCTCGGATTAGACTAGTTGTGCTAACTTAAAAATTTTATTGTGTACTCCCTCCGTTCCAAAATACTTGACTTCCATTTGTCCAAAAATGGATGTGCCTATATACTAAAACATGTCTAGATACATATATATTTTGACAAATACTACCTCCATCCGGATTTATTGGTCCCTGAGGGAGTCCCGGATTAGGTGGTGTCCGGATGGCCGGACTATGTCCTTTGGCCGGACTCCCGGACTATGAAGACACAAGATTGAAGACTTTGTCCCGTGTCCGGATGGGACTTTCCTTGGCGTGGAAGGCAAGCTTGGCGATTCGATATGAAGATCTCCTCCCATTGTAACCGACTCTGTGTAACCCTAGCCCTCTCCGGTGTCTGTATAAACCGGAGAGTTTTAGTCCGTAGGACGAACAATAATCATACCATAGGCTAGCTTCTAGGGTTTAGCCTCTCTGATCTCGTGGTAGATCAACTCTTGTACTACCCATATCATCAATATTAATCAAGCAGGAGTAGGGTTTTACCTCCATCGAGAGGGCCCGAACCTGGGTAAAAACATCGTGTCCCTTGTCTCCTGTTACCATCCGCCTAGACGCATAGTTCGGGACCCCCTACCCGAGATCCCCTGGTTTTGACACCGACGTTGGTGATTTCATTGAGAGTTCCTCTGTGTCGTCACCTTTAGGCCCGATGGCTTCTTCAATCATCAACCATGATGCGGTCCAGGGTGAGACTCTTCTCCCCGGACAGATCCGTATTCGGCGGCTTCGCATTGCGGGCCAATTCGCTTGGCCATCTGGAGCAGATCGAAAGCTACGCCCCTGGCCATCAGGTCAGTTTTGGAAGCTTAAACTACACGGCCGACATCCGCTGGGGCTTGATCTTCGATGGATTCGAGCCACGGCCGAGCGCGCCGCACTGTCACGATGGGCATGATCTAGTTCTGCCGCCGGATAGTGCCCAGAGCGCCGCTCAGGTGTCTGCTCCGACCCTATGCTCGGAGCCGACCATGCCAGTCGGGGACGGACGGTTGGACGCCCGCCCCAGGTGCCGCAATTTCTACGGCGATCGAGCCAAATACCGGCTTAGTCCTTTGTGAGGCCTATGACTCCAAGGTGCCGGACTAATTTCCGGACTCCGAATCTCCCGCACCCCTTTCGATTGAACCCGATTGGGCTCCGATCATGGAGTTCACCGCCGCGGACGTCTTTCAGCACTCGCCCTTTGGCGACATCCTGAATTCACTAAAGTCTCTCTCTTTGTCAGGAGAGCCCTGGCCGGACTATGGTCAGCGAGGTTGGGATGCAGACGACAAAGAAATTCGAACCCCGCCCACCACCCACTTCATAGCCACTGTCGATGATCTAACCGACATGCTCGACTATGACTCCGAAGACATCGATGGTATGGACGCCAATGAAGGAGACAATCGAGAACCAACGCCTATAGAGCATCAGACAATCACCTCATCACACGATGTATAGATGGTGGTCACACCTAAAAGAAGCAACGACGAGGATAAAAAGGGCGTAACCAGGGATCACTCCCTCGAAAAACAATCAAAGTGGCAGCATAAGCGCCACGCCAAGCCCCACCTCGACAGAGACCCAGCCATAGAGAAGGCAAATAAACGAAAGACGAACATGCCATCGAGCAACCGTCCAAACAGGGCAGACAAACCGAACAATCTGTCCCCGGCAAAGATAATAGTCCTGACGACCTCATGCCGGACAAGTCGCTGGAGCACCAGAACCTCCACCAAAGGCTCGTCGCCACTGCGCGTAGCCTGAAAAAGCAGAAGCGGAAGCTCAAAACAGCGGAATATGCACTCAGAATCAGATGGGGCAAACTACTCAATACCGCACACAAGTACGGCAACGGTCATCACACAAAGAGCTATCTGAAGTGGAAATTACTACCGGAATTTGATGAAGAGGCCTTAGAGCCCCCACAGTCAAAAAACAAGGAAGCCACCAGGTCGGATAGACGACACCACGATCGACCTCAAGCGACAAAGGGCGCCACACTCAATACGGCACGCGATCCGCCCAAGGATTCGCGTCAAAAAACCAGTCCAACCAGATCCATCTACGGGCCAAGAAAGCAAGCTCCAGTGAGCAACGCAACGCAGAAAATATCCGAACATCGCGGCACACCTACATACAGGGGCGCCGCACATCCCCTATGTTTCACCGATGAGGTACTGGATCATGAATTTCTAGCGGGATTCAAGCCCGTAAACATAGAAGCATACGACGGAACAACAGACCCTGGAGTCTGGATCGAGGATTATATCCTCCACATACACATGGCCAGAGGAGATGACCTTCAAGCCATAAAATACTTACCCCTTAAGCTCAAAGGGCCAGCCCGGCATTGGCTTAAAATCCTTCCCGAAAACACCATAGGAAGTTGGGAAGAGCTCGAGGATGCTTTCCGGGCAAATTTTCAAGGGACCTATGTCCGACCTCCGGATGCAGACGATCTGAGTCATATAACTCAACAACCCGGAGAGTCAGCCCGGAAACTCTGGAACAGATTTCTTACTAAAAAGAATCAGATAGTCGACTGTCCGGACGCCGAAGCCCTAGCAGCTTTCAAACATAGCGTCCGAGACGAATGGCTCATCAGACACCTCGGCCAAGAAAAGCCAAGAACAATGGCCGCATTAACAAGCCTCTTGACCCGCTTTTGCACAGGAGAGGATAGCTGGTTGGCAAGAAGCAGCACCAGTGACCCAAGTACATCCGAACTCAGAGATGGAAACGGGAAACCGCACCGTAACAAAGAACAGCGTCGGATCAAGGATAACAGCCCGATGAGCACGACAGTCAACGCCGGATTCAAAAGCTCTCGGCAAAATCAGAAAAAGCCGCCCCCAAAGATGACATGGACGAGCTATCTAACCTCAACGAAATCTTGGACAAAATATGTCAAATCCACAGTACTCCTAGAGACCTGCAAACCACACCCACAGAGATTGTTGGGTCTTCAAGCAGTCCGGCAAACTAAACGCCGAACACAAGGGGCTCGACACACCAAGCGAGGATGACGACGCACCCCACAAGCAGAACACCGGAGAACAAAAGAAGTTCCCACAAGAAGTCAAAACAGTAAATTCACTTCAGGTGACAAAAGGGAAAAACAGAATGGCGCCTACAAAGATACGCGCCATACGGCCTGCCCTAGAGGAGCCCCGCCACTGGTTGTTACAGCCAATCACCTTCAATCATCAGGATTACTCCAGATGTATCCGGAACGCAGGCTGGACTACCTTGGTCTTGAATCTGATTATTGACGGACTCCAATTTACACAAGTCCTAATGGACGGCGGCAGTGACCTAAACCTGTTATATCAGGACACAATCCGCAAACTGGGGGTAAACCCAGCAATAATTCGCCATGGCAACACTTCCTTTCAAGGAGTCACGCCGGGCCCAGATACCCAGAGTATGGGTTCCCTTTCGTTAGAAGTCATGTTCGGCTCACCCGACAACTTCCGAAGCGAAAAGCTAACCTTCCACATCGCCCCATTCATAAGTCGCTATCATGCGCTACTCGGACGCGAAGCTTTCGCCCGCTTTAACGCAATACCGCATTATGCATCGCTCACACTCAAAATGCCCGGTCCACGAGGCATCATCTCATTAAAGGGAAATATCAAGTCATCCCCGAAGTGCGGATAATGGTGCGGCTGCCTTGACAGCCGCACACTAAATCAGCTTTACTACCCCGGACACAGCTCGATGAGTCTGGCGTAAACATACAAAGGCTTAATAGCCGCATAACCCTGTACAAGGGGCTCCGCGTGTTTACACCAGGAGACAATACGGCTCAATTCCACTCATGTCTCTGTATTATATTTTGTTTATTTTAATATAGATTTCTCGCATGATTATTTTTCACTAAGTTCCTCTCTTTCACAGACGAACACCATGCTACACCCGTCCAGGATACGGCACAACGGAGACACAGGCGCAGACATCCAGTAGGGACCCGTTTTAAGGATTCTTTTCAGATTAAGACCCTGCGTAAACCTTTTTTACTGTCTCTTGTTGATAACACCCCCCGGTTTTTGCTATAACCAAGGAGGAGACTGGCGTCTTGGCATGTGGCCACGCCAGAATTTTGCGCGTTCCTGGGCACCAGGGGCTTCTTACCAAGGGCTTTTGTTCGGCCCATTTTCATAAAGACCGAATACCTTAGGGAGTGTTTGGCGTCGCGAGTTTGGCCTTATATGCATCAGCTCCGAATCATGTCTTTGGTCAAATGTTGGGTTTGCCTGGCTCCTGTGCTTTGCTGCCTTATGTTCCGCTCTATCGGCTAAGGCGGCACCAGGAGAACTACTGCCATTGTGCCCCGTTTTGGCCAGGCGAGCACCTCAGTAGAGAAAGCCGAAAACTGACTGTCATGATATAGCCAGAGACTGGTCAACCACTCGATGACTTTCGGAATCTTTCGGATTCCTCCTTATTAATGAAGGGCCGCTTCCCGGTCAGGCACACACGCGCCCCGAATTCGGGCGAGCGCGGCGCCCCTAGGGGCTATTCAGTAGCCCCACTGTCAAACTCCTATGGCTAAGTGAAAGTGAGAAAGCATTATAGTACCGTTGCCTAGTTCGCTGCGCTATCACCTCCTTTATAGGACCAAGACATTGGATTAATTGTGAAAAGGCGCCTTTTTGCGAACACCCCCGCATTATATGCGTGGGGGCTGAAGCCAACGACTGCCATCTTTCGGGTTATATACACATATACATTAACGGCCGCACAAGAGGCATTATAATTCTTGCAAGCACAAGTATAGAAAGCTTTTATATTCTATCAAAATATTTTTTTTACAATAGCATATGCTATTCGAACACAACATCCTTCGAGCACTGCGCCTCTATTAAACGAGTGCCCTGAAGAACTTCCTCAAAGTAGTGCTTGGCAGGTACTCGGCTTTCGTCCGAATCCCGGGATGCAACAACACTGGCATTCATCTCCGCACAGTATGTTTTGACACGGGCAAGAGCCATCTGTGCACCCTCTATGCACGCCGACCTCTTCATTGCATCAACATGCGGCACCTAACCAAGGAACTACTGCACCAAGCTAAAATAACTCTTCGGCTCTGGCTCTTCTGGCCACAGACGACTCGCAACATACCTCATGGCGAGTCCGGATAACCTGTTCAGCTCCGCCCAGGCGGCCAAATGGTCGGATACCAAAAGTGGGCGTTCTGGATTGTGGAACTACGACCAAAAAAGTTCTTCCAATTCATGGTCACCTCGACCCCTGAAGTGTTCGGTCGCGTCTGCCGCACTCGCTGCCAAATCCAGATAAGTGTTCTCCGCACTCCACTGCCGGTCTAACGGAGCATACTTAGGATCCCCGAACTTCATCCCCAACATATAGGGCTTTCCAGCCGTGATATCTCCCGCCTGACATAGCTCCTCCTTCATAGCTCTCATCGCAGAGCGAATATCCTTGGCCTCGGCATGATCTTTTCAAGGTCCTTCTGAGCCGCCCTATCTTCTTGTTCAAGAAATTTACAGCGGTCGGCAGCATCCTTTTATTTTATAGCCATCTCGGCTATTACTTTCTAGCTCTGGCAGTGAGCAGTCTGTTCGGCTTTTAGCTCTTCAGCCGCTTTAACGGCAGCCGCATCACTTTTTCTTGCTTGCTCCTTGGCTCTGGCAAGTTCCGCCCAAAGGTTCTCCACGGCAGCAGCACCATCTACATTAAGCACATATCTTATAAGGCACGAGCATCGAGCTCCTCTTATCAGATGTCTTTGGAACATACCTTGTGCCTCGTCTAGCCGCTTATTTATAAGCGCGATGTCGGCATCTGCTACGTCAAGTTGCCGCTTTAGCTCGACAGATTCGTCAGTCCGGCTAGCCACCGAACGCATCGCCACCTTCATAGAAAAGGTGACATATTATACCTGGGGTTATGATCCTCTGTGTGCCATCATTTTTGACAACACATAGAGTCTCAGGGGCTACTATTTATACAGGGCGCATTTTATATATGCGGCTCTACCAAAAGGTACACCTTTTCACGTACCTCAAAGCCTGTCAGTAAACTCCTGGCGGCCTCGTACAATCTGCTTTCGGTGGATGAAATGCTTCCAATCACCGTGTTCATCAACATACGGTGTTCTTCTGAGATATACGCTCGCCCGAGCAGATCCTTCAGCCCCTCCGACTGCGCATCAGAGGGTGCTGGACTAGCCTGACGACCTTTTTCAGGGTCCGGACTTGGAGAAACCCTCCGAGGCGACACCTCAGGGTCGCCTGCCTCGTAAGACGGTGCAGCTAGGGGAGGCGTTTCGCTCTCCATCATCTCCGGACGAAGATCCCCTGAAGATGAGCTCTGCTGAGAAGGGTTGAGATCCGAACTGCAAAGTAATATTTCGGTTATCTTCCTCAGAAATAAAACAGGGATGTCACTCATTTTGGAACCCCTCTCTTTACTTACAGCTCGGTGGAGAGCTGATCCCCTTGGGGACGCAATGCGGCCGGGGCATTCTCCGGCGCCGGATCCTCTGGCGAAGATTTCTTCCCCCGTTTTGAGGCCATCCCCTCGGGGTCTTCAGAGGCAGTCCTTTTCTTTCCCTGGTTGGGGGAATTCTCGATTCCTCCCTTTCTGACAGCCTCCTTCACGGAGGCGGTAGCTCCTTGGTTACCCTCTTCGCCTTCTGCTCAAGGCGCAATCTCCAGCATCCTGGTTAACACGGGATGCGGCGTGGTCTCAAGCAGGGGGGCTGGACACCTGATAAGCTTTGCTTTCGCTATCCACTCCTGTTCAAAGGATAGCTCTGTTAAGGGCAATTTTATGATAAAAATACGGATGGCGTGTCCAAATTCGGGGCTACTTACTTGGGCATTCGGGCGATTGCAGCTCATACCTGCGTCCTCGGACAAGTCCGGACACCTTGCTTGTGATCCGAAGAACAATTTGTACATCTCGGCGGGCGTCGTGCCCATAAAGTGTTGGAGGACTCGCGGTCCCTCCGGATTAAATTCCCACAGGCGGAGAGGGCGACGTTTGCATGGCAGCATGCGGCGAATCAGCATAACTTGCGCCACTACGGTCAAGTTGATATCTCTTTCTAGGAGACCTCGAATGCGGCCCTGCAGCAAGGGCACATCTTTGGATGGCCCCCAGATAAGCCATTCATTGACCCATGACGCTAGCCGTGGTATGGGACCCGAGCGAAAAGCAGGTGGCGCCACCCATGTAGTGCCCTTGGGGGCTGTGATGTAAAACCAGTCCCGTTGCCATAAGCCGAACTACTCTTGGAAAGAGCCCTCGGGCCATGGAGCGTCGGCCATCTTCCTTATGATAGCTCCTCTGCACTCAACGTGCTGCCCCTCGATCATCTTCGGTTCTACCTTGAAGGTTCTAAGCCACAATCCGAAGTGAGGAGTAATATGGAGGAAGGCCTCACACACGACAATGAACGATGAGATTTGGAGGATGGACTCCGGAGCTAAGTCGTGAAATTACAGCCCGTAATAAAACATAAGCCCCCTCATGAAGGGATCAACTGGGAAGCCTAGCCCCCGAAGGAAGTGAGATGTGAACACCACGCTCTCATCGGGCTGGGGAGTGGGAATGACCTGCCCTTGAGCAGGCAGCCTATGCTAGATTTTGCCGGTTAGATACCTGGCATCTCTCAGCTTTCGCACGTCTTCTTTCGTAACGGAGGAAGGCATCCACCGGCCTTGAATGTCGGAGCCGGACATGATCGAAGGTCCGAAGTGCCTAAAACTGGAGCTTTGGGTGTTGGAACTCGAGGCGAGGGGCAGATTCGATTGAATTGAAAAGAAAGGAGTCGAGCCTTGGTCTCTTTATAAAGAGGTTGAATACCAAGAGCCCTCCCCATAACCGTTTGGGACTCGCTTTCAATTAGGGTGTCATACCAAAGGCACGGTTTGGTTACCCACGCTCGTATTGATGAGAATCCCGGAATAAGGGGACACGATCTCTGCTTTGACAAGACCTACCAAGGAAACTACCTCGCTAAACACGCTGAGGTGGAACAGTAAAACGATTCGTAAAGGCTTGGCCGTGGCGTGATGTCATGCTACGGAATACGTCAGCAGATTAGATTTGTGCAGATATTATTCTCTCTACGGTGGTATGTGGAACTTATTTTGCAGAGCCGGACACTATCCTTGTGTTCAACATCTTCTATGAAATATTCGGAGGAGGAACCCTCCTTGCAATGCCGAAGACAATTTGCGCACCAGACTCATCGTCATTGAAGCCTGGTTCAGGGGCCACTGAGGGAGTCCCGGATTAGGGGGTGTCCGGATGGCCGGACTATGAGCTTTGGCCGGACTCCCGGAGTATGAAGACACAAGATTGAAGACTTCGTCCCGTGTCCGGATGGGACTTTCCTGGGTGTGGAAGGCAAGCTTGGTGATTCGATATGAAGATCTCCTCCCATTTTAACCGACTCTGTGTAACCCTAGCCCTCTCAAGTGTCTATATAAACCGGAGAGTTTTAGTCCGTAGGACGAACAATAATCATACCATAGGCTAGCTTCTAGGGTTTAGCCTCTCTGATCTCGTGGTAGATCAACTCTTGTATTACCCATATCATCAATATTAATCAAGCAGGAGTAGGGTTTTACCTCCATCGAGAGGGCCCGAACCTGGGTAAAAACATCGTGTCCCTTGTCTCTAGTTACCATCCGCCTAGACGCACAGTTCGGGACCCCCTACCCGAGATCCTCCGGTTTTGACACCGACATTCCCCATTATATTTCGTGCCAAATTTTGACCATAGATTAAACTAACAAAATGTTTACGCATGTCACCAAACATTATATTTTTGAAAACTATGTTCAAATACGAATCCAATGAGATAATTTTTCTTGACATGCATTAACATTTTGTTAGTTAAATCTTTAGTCAAAATTTGACACAAACTACAAAGGGGACCTATAAAGTAGGACGGAGGTAGTAGAGCGGAGGTAGTAGAACGGAGGGAGTAGAATGGATGCAAGTTTTTGTATTGGGAAGAAGAGTGCATCCATATATTGATAGAGCGTTGGAGTTGGCCTTACAAGTGGGACCACAGTTGAGGAAACTGACTATCGGCAAACCCCCACCTCGCCCGCCACGTGATGGCTGAGTTAGAGAAACAATGAGGTTGAAGAGATTGCTCTAGCACAGACTCCAAGAAATATGGTGTCAGATGGAAGTCGTGCTGGTGGCATGTGCCGTACTCCTGGACGTGAATGCTTGTTCTGGCCCATGCCACCCTACTACTCCTACTACTTACTATATAGTACTACTAGTATCGAGGATTCGAGGTGCTGGTTATGTAGTACAATATGGCTACAGTAAAAACACCCGCACGACTCACGAAGCATGTGAAGCTAGTACAAATAGTGTACTACTATTGTTGATGATTTGCCTCATCCGATAACCTATTGCAATGCATGTTTCATCGGAATTAGTTGCCAGGCACCAACGAGTATATGGGCGCTGCTCGTCCTCATGCTCGTGATCATCACCATCGTCATCTCCCCCCTTGGTTATAAAATTTTTCAAGTATATGTGGTGGAATTTTCACAGGACCTTGGAAACACAAGAAGAAGGTTAATTAGTAAAGGGAAACTTGCTAACCTGCATGCATGTGGATGAAACAATTATAATTACAGTGGAAGACAAACATACCGAAATCATAACGATTCCATGAAAAAATAATGCCACAAGTGGTGGCAGCAAACACAAGGCCCTCGTATTCAATTGCATCACAGTACTCATTCGTGTACAGAAACTGATTTTTGAGCAATGTCCATCGAGTCAAACCAGCAACGACGGTAACAAGCTTGTCGAAGATAGCAACAACTTCATAGTTGTTGTAATTCCAAGAGCGGGTGGGAACTCAAGAAATTGCTATCTTCCATAGAAGACACTCACCATGATTGTATTTGAACATTGAAAGTGCAACTATCCCTAGGTGGTTTTGGTAATTCATAACAACATATAGCTCATTGAGCTAATGCTATTCCAAGACTATTATTTCAGGAAAGCTCAATGAATGGCATGGCATGGATGATGAAAGTGGATCCCTCAAAATACTAAGGACAAAGGATTGGCTCAAGCTCATTAGCTCAAGACTCTTCATTTTATATTTTAGTGATCCAAGATCACATTGAGTCTATAGAAAAAGCCAATACTATCAAGGAGGGATGAGGTGTTGCTTAATGAGCCTCTTGCTTCATGTGCTTAGTGATATGCTCCAAAACCCTCAGCTACTTTCTCACATCCACAAATGACCTAAACCCAAAGCCAAAATCGGTCACACCGATTCTTCCTATCCGGCGCCACCGATTTCAAATGTCATAGCCACTACCACAAACCCTAGGCAAATCGGTTCTATCGATAGGGATCTCGGTCTCACCAAGATGGGATTGCAATCTCTCTGTTTCCCTTCGTAATGTTTCGGTCAAACCGAAGTGAGCGATCGGTCCCACCGAGATTGTAATGTAAACTCTCTGTTTCCCTTTTGTAACATTACGGTTTCACTAAAAATAGCAAATCGGTCCCATCGAGTTTACCTGACCAACTCTCTGGAAAGCTTATTACCGAAATCGGTCTCACCGAGTTTGTGTAATCGGTCTTACCGAGATTACGTTATGCCCTAACCCTAACCGAATCGGTCTCACCGAGTTGCATGTCAGTCCCACCGAAAATCACTAACGGTCACTAGGTTTACTAAATCGGTCCGACCGAGTCTGTTGAATCGGTCCCACCGAGTTTGGTAAATTGTGTGTAACGGTTAGATTTTGTGTGGAGGCTATATATACCCCTCCACCTCCTCTTCATTCGTGGAGAGAGCCATCAGACTAAACCTACACTTCCAACTTACCATTTCTGAGAAAGAACCACCTACTCATGTGTTGAGGCCAAGATATTCCATTCTTACCATATGAATCTTGATCTCTAGCCTTCCCAAGTTGCTTTCCACTCAAATCTTCTTTCCATCAGATCCAAATCCTATGAGAGAGAGTTGAGTGTTGGGGAGACTATCATTTGAAGCACAAGAGCAAGGAGTTCATCATCAACGCACCATTTGTTACTTCTTGGAGAGTGGTGTCTCCTAGATTGTCTAGGTGTCACTTGGGAGCCTCCGACAAGATTGTGGAGTTGAACCAAGGAGTTTGTAAGGGCAAGGAGATCGCCTACTTCGTCAAGATCTACCGCTAGTGAGGCAAGTCCTTCGTGGGCGACGGCCATGGTGGGATAGACAAGGTTGCTTCTTCGTGGACCCTTCTTGGGTGGAGCCCTCTATGGACTCGCGCAACCGTTACCCTTCGTGGGTTGATGTCTCCATCAACGTGGATGTACGATAGCACCAACTATCGGAACCACGCCAAAAACATCTATGTCTCCAACTGCGTTTGAATCCTCCAAACCCTTCCCTTTACTTTCTTGCAAGTTGCATGCTTTAATTTCCGCTGCCTATATACTCTTTGCATGCTTGCTTGAATAGTGTGATGATTGCTTGACTTGTCCTAAGATAGCTAAAATCTGCCTAACTCTAAAATTGGGAAAAGGTTAAGTTTTTAATTGGTCAAGTAGTCTAATCACCCCCCCCCCCTCTAGACATACTTCAAGGTCCTACAAGTGGTATCAGAGCTTTGGTCTCCATTTGCTTTGATTTCCATAGCTTTTGGTGGTCATAGCCTTGGTTTCACAACCTAGGAGAGTATGGCGTCTAGCGAGGGAAATTATCACCGTAGAGGTCCTTACTTTGATGGTACTAATTTTGCTAGTTGGAAGCATAAGATGAAAATGCATATTCTTGGACATAACCCCGTCGTTTGGGATATTATTTGTATTGGCTTGCAAGGTGAATTCTTTGATGGGAGAGAGCCGAACCGTGAAGCTAATGCGGAAGAATTGAAGATCCTGCAATACAACGCTCAAGCTTGTGATATCATCTTCAACGGATTGTGCCCCGAAGAATTCAACAAAATCAGCCGTCTTGAGAATGCAAAGGAAATTTGGGACACTTTGATTGATATGCATGAAGGTACTGAATCCGTCAAGGAATCCAAGTTGGATGTGCTCCAAAGTCAGCTTGACAAGTTCAAAATGAAGGATGGTGAAGGTGTCGCTGAAATGTACTCTAGGCTTGCTCTTATTACAAATGAGATTACCGGCTTAGGGAGTGAAGAGATGACCGACAGATTCATCATCAAGAAGATCCTAAGAGCATTGGATGGAAAGTATGATACCGTGTGCACATTGATCCAAATGATGCCAAACTACAAAGATCTCAAGCCAACGGAAGTCATTGGAAGAATTGTTGCTCATGAGATGTCACTCAAGGATAAGGAGGAACTCCACAAAAAGTCAAGTGATGCTTACAAAGCCTCAAGTGAAGCCCCCACATCATCAAGTGAGAAACAAACCTTCAATCAAGAATTGAGAATAATGGTGAAGAACTTCAACAAATTCTACAAGAGTAGAAGCAAAGAAAGAAGCTCCAAGTAAAGGTCTTACCATGACAAAAGATCTTCCAGTCGAGAGAGCAATTGCTATAATTGTGGGAGGCCTGGACACTATTCCAATGAGTTTACGGCACCCTACAAAAGAAGAGAAGATTCTCCAAAAATAAGAAGCAAAAGAGAAGAATCACCACCAAGAGAGAGAATGAGTAGAGATGATCATTATGAACGAAGAACCTCACGGAGAAGCAAAGATTCGGAAAGGAAGGACAAGTCATCAAGGAGCTACACAAAACAAAGACATGAAGCTCATGTTGGTGAATGGGTTTCCGGCTCCGACTCCGACAAACACTTCGAGAGAAGCTATCACTCCGACTCCGAATATACTCAAGATGAAGGTGTTGCCGGTCTAGCACTTGTGTCAACCAACTCCTACGACATATTTGATTCACCAAATGAAGGAATTGGAAGATGCTTCATGGCCAAAGGTCCAAAGGTAACACATCCTGAGTATGTTGATTTCAATAGTGATGAAGATGACTTGCTTGTGGATGATGATTTACTTGTTGACAACTCTAGTGATGGATACTATGATGAAACGGCAATTAATCATGCTAATCAAGATAAAACGAATGACAATGATAAGGAGAAGATTGAGCTTCTAACTAAAGAACTAAAAACTCTTAAGTTGGTTCATGAAACTATCTCCGAAGATCATCAAGAACTTTTAAAGGCTCATGAGAAGTTACGCTTTGAAAAGCTCAATCTTGAGCAAGAGCATGAGTTCTTAAAAGCAATCAATGATGATCTCCGTAAGAAAAGTTCTTCTTACATTGCCAAGCGTTTACTCCTATCTACTTACATGCCTCAAGTCAAGTCTAGTAACAAGTACAAGAAAGATACTTCCTCTAGTAATAACAATAATAATGTCAAATCTAATATTGTTGCTTCTAGTAGTTCTCTTGATTCCACTAATGATTCTCTTAGCCAAGTTACATTGGAGCAAGAAAATAGCTTATTGAAGGGAATTATAGAGAAAGGTGTTTACAAGCGCCTTGCCGGGAGTAAGAAATTCGAGGAAATTGTACGCACGCAAGGAAGGCACCGGAAGAATCAAGGTGTTGGTTTTGAACGAAAGTTCAATGCCAATGGAGTTGAGTGGGAAGAAGATCAATACCCCAAGATGAAGTTTGTTCCTCAACAAGTGAAGTATGATCCTACTTCCTTCAAGGGAACACAAGCTCAAGATGATCTTCCACCACAAGACCACAAAGGCAAGGACAAGCTTCAAGAAGATATTGATGCATTTGAAGAAGCACCTAAGGTCTCGGTCAAGTGAATTCCCAAGACTAGATCAAGTTCTACTTCATCAAGTACAACTACAACTGCGAGGATTCCCATCAAGATGATGTGGATCCCGAAGAAGAAGAAATAGAGAGTTCTTGAGGGTGACTCTGCCAACATTCTTCACTCATATTATTATGGCAAGGACAAGTGCAATCAACTTCCACATCTTGCACTAGTTCAAGGAGTCACAAACCCTCATGTTGGTAAGGCAAGGAACAAGGTAACTTAATGTTTTCATGCACATCATCTTGTGTGTGCATCACTCTATGTCTATGGATATTCTTGTTTGTTCCTTGTGAGACTAACCCATGTAGGTATGTTGAAAGTGCAACTCAATCCAACGGGTTGCTCCAAATGATCTACATCAACATTGAGCATCCACATCTTCAACACCTACATGAAGTCATCATCGACAAAACCCAAGGTTAGTTCATCCCTCTGAAAGGGGATCTCACATTAGGGGGAGCTTAACTCTAAGACTTGAGTCAAAGCAACTCTAATGGTGTGAACACATCAATGCGTTATGTAAAAGTGGTAACCCCACTTGGGCTTAAACGATGAGTATGAACTATGATCAAATGTTTATCATTTGACTCCTAAGTCAATATACTCATATATAGATGACCTATTCATCGCCAATTGTTTGATAGATGCTAGAATTGGTTGTGCATGCTTTGCCACATATTTCATTTGCCATCTTATTATGTGAGCATGTTGGTGCATATTTTACTCATTCAAGGACATCTACTTGTTGTTTTGATTGTTTGGTTCTTCCTTATTTTGGCCAAGTGGATGGACAAGAATGCCTAAGAACTTTCTCTAGCTATCTATGCTCTTCTCGTCTCAAACTCTATTCATGCTACGTCACAAAATTTGATCAAGTCAGATTCGAACCACTCTATGTGAGGAGCACTCGGAGTCCCCAATTCGTCATAGACTTAAACTTCCAAAATTTCTTTGTGATTCTTAGTCTGACTGATTCCTCCATTTCGGTCCTACCGAGATCACTAAGTCGATCTAGGTTTTCAATCTCGGTGCAACCGATTTGAACTTTTCGGTCACACCGAGTTGCTGTAACTGAACACAGTTATGCATCTCGGTGCCACCGAGTTGTTCCACTCGGTCACACCGACAGGGTCGGGCCATATATAGACATGGGCAAACATTTGGAAACTTCTCCGAACCCCTTCGCCCGCGCAATAGCTTGCTCTGCCTCCATGGTCTCCGGATCGTCTCCTCGTCGCCAGCCGCCTCCTGTCGCTGGTCTCCACCGCCGTCAATGGAATTCAACCCCGCCGTTGCCGCCGTAGCGAGTTCATCGCCAAGCTAGGGTATGGACTCGATCACAGTGCTATCCTCGTCTAATTCCTAGCACATTGTGTTCTTATTGATTCTTGCTACGATTGATACACTCCTATCCAGTCAATGCAATCCGTAGATTAGATGAGATTTGAAAATTTAAGGTTAGGTTCCGCCAAAACCATCTCGGACCCACCGAGTTGAAAAACTTGGTCCCACCGATTTGGCTTATACCATTGCACTAGTAAGTCTCGGTTTGACCGAGAATTGCTAATCGGTGCGACCAATTTTAGGACTTTGTGAAACCCTAGCAGTCTCGGTGCCACCGAACTGTGACTCGGTCCAACCGAGTTCATCAGTTTAGGTTCCAAAACTTCTTCGGTATCACCGAGTTTGAAAATCGGTTGATCCGAAATGCTTTCTGTGGAAAACTAAAACTGAATTTTTGAATCATTCTTTTGCAAAAAAATCTGTGCATTTTGTGATGCTCATCCACTCCATCTCATCTATAACTCTTCACAGGGTCAGCAGTCAGAGTTTGTAGCATGTCAGACCAGAGTGACAGTCAGAATAGGTCAGAAGGGCAGATGCAAATGAGTGAGGGCACTAGTCCCTCCAGCACTTCAGATGAAGGCAGCAGGAGCACTCCTAGCAACCTGCCTAAGGCTGTTACCAGGCAAAGGAAGAAGAGAACCTCAGACTCTGAAGATGAGCATTATAGAGCTGAAGAGGATGAGGCTACTTCCAAGAAAGTAGTACTCAAAAAGGAGTATGGCTCAGCAAAGCACACAAAGCCAAGCATGAAGATTAAAAGGCCTGCAGGAAGACAACCAATGTCCAAAGCCAGAGCATCAACTCAACTGCCTGAAAAGCCTGGTCCCAAAGAGCCAGCTGCTGAAGGAAAGAAAATGAAGGAAAGGGTCAAGAAGACCATGGCCAGAGTTGTTGGGCAACCTTCCATGATGGAAGAAGAAGAAGAGCTTGCTGCACCAGCACCAAAGGCACCAAAGCTTATGGGAGATGCTATTAGATCAGGGGCTGCAACATCTAAGCCCAAGGAAGCACCCAAAGCTGCCCCCAAGGCCAAGTCTGCACCAAAGAGGAATACCAGGAGTACTCCAGCTGCTGAGAAGAACAAGGCCCCAGTGCCTAAGGTTCCTGAGGAGGAAGGTGAAGAAGGACAAGTTCTGAGGAAGCTCAAGCCCAAAATACCAGACCATAATGATGCCCATCCTGTAGCTGAGGACATGAACATCAGAAAAGATTCAGGGTTGAGGCTATGGAGGATGGAAGATCCATATGCCACAAGGAGAAGAACTGTTGTTGATTACAGGTTCCATACAAAGGAACAACAGGACTTCTATGAGACAATCTTGTTGGACAAAAAGCCCATTGTGTGTGATATGAGGTGGGTCGACTGGACCTACATGAAGGAAAATGAAGAACACTATCCTGGAGTACAAGACAGTTTTATTGCTTGTGCAGTTGCAGATTTTGTTGGGCAGAAGCTCACCAACTGGAATGATGAACTCATTATGCAATTCTACTCCACAACACACTTCTATCCAGATGGGAGAATAGTTTGGATGTTTGAAGGTACAAGGTACCAGTCAACTATTGATGAGTGGGAAAAACTGATAAATGCTCCAAAGGAAAATGATGATGACTTGGATGTATATGCCAAGAAGAAAATGGGACACAATACCATGGCACATATGTACAAAGAGATACCAGACAAAGCCCTAGAGACTTTCTCTTTTGGATCAGTCCACTTTCTTCTGTCAGGGCTGCTTCCAATCAAGTGGATCCTAAGGCACACTCTATTGCCCAAGTCTGGTGACCACAACATGATCAGAGGGCATGCAATCAACATGTTGCATTTGTTTGATGTGCCTCAGAAATTCAAGGTCATGAGCCTTATAGTAAAAACCATTAAGAGGACTGTAGCAGATCATAAGAGGAGTTCTGGATATGCCCCTCAGATTCAGGAGTTGATTAACTCAAAGTTGGGAACAGGCAAATATCTATTGGATAGGGAACATTTTCCTCTCTATCTAGACTTTAAGGACAATGAGGTTGTCATGAATGAGGATTATCCATCATCAGTTCAAGCTCAAGAGAAGAAGGAGAAGGCAAGGAAGGAGAAGGCTGCCAAGATGCCAACTCAAGAGGAGGCATCTGAGTATTTCTTGAAGAACAAGCAGGAGCAGCTTGGTTACTTGATAGCATCAACACTGAGGATTGAGAAGGGGTGTGCCACCTTAACTCAGAATCAGGAGAGCTTGGAAAGAATCATGGAACAGAAATTCTATGATCTTGATGTCAAGGTAACTGAGATTCAATCAGTTGTGGAGCAGCTGCAGGATGACATGCAGGAGAGGAAGGGCAAGACAACCACTAATGTATTTGCCAGAGTGCCTAGAGCTCAGAGGTCAGCTGCAGTGCCAGTGCCAAACACTAGAGCAACATCATCTGCACCAGCCACAGCTCCTACAGCTCCAGTGCAACCAGCTCTAGCACCAACTCCTCCAGCTCCCTCTACATCAACTGAAGCCTTCATCCAAGGAGCCATCTCTACACCACCAGCTGAAGATCAAGCCTGAGAGTCGATCTA
Organism: Triticum aestivum; assembly: GCF_018294505.1. NCBI lineage: Eukaryota > Viridiplantae > Streptophyta > Magnoliopsida > Poales > Poaceae > Triticum > Triticum aestivum. The sequence continues at coordinate 110,414,403 of NC_057795.1, forward strand.
GCACTATGCATTTTCTATGAACTTTTTGGTAACTTGTTGCCAAAGGGGGAGAAAAATGTAGAGATCATAGGCTTCGAGAGAGAGAGAGTGTTGCTTTTGTTCTCTCTTGCTTTGGTGGTTTAAAACTTGTTTGCTTTTGATTGCTTGAGATACTTTGCTATTCTTGTGAAACATTGATGGTCATGTGTTTGATCTAAAGCTACACTTATGCATGTTTGATGATATTATCTTATCTATCCTATGTGATCATTCACTTTGCTTGGTGATGAGTGCATGTATTCAATCTTTATAATTTTGAGCGCTCCACCAGGATGTATGTGACATGGAAGAGTAACCCATGAGCCTAATTCCTTGTGCATTTGCAGTCCAAAGCAAATCTTAAACTATGCACAAATTTAGGGGGAGCTCTTGCTTATCACATACTTCTCAAAGCGATGATGTTTTTCAATCTTATTATCATTTGTCAAAGCTTTGATCTATATGTTGTCATCAATTACCAAAAAGGGGGAGACTGAAAGTGCAACTATCCCTAGGTGGTTTTGGTAATTCATAACAACATGTAGCTCATTGAGCTAATGCTATTCCAAGAATATTATTTCAGGAAAGCTCAATGAATGGCATGGCATGGATGATGAAAGTGGATCCCTCAAAATACAAAGGACAAAGGATTGACTCAAGCTCATTATCTCAAGACTCTTCATTTTATATTTTAGTGATCCAAGATCACATTGAGTCTATAGGAAAAGCCAATACTATCAAGGCGGGATGAGGTGTTGCTTAATGAGCCTCTTGCTTCATGTGCTTAGTGATATGCTCCAAAACCCTCAGCTACTTTCTCACATCCACAAATGACCTAAACCCAAAGCCAAAATCGGTCACACCAATTCTTCCTATCCGGTGACACCGATTTCAAATGTCATAGCCACTGCCACAAACCCTAGGCAAATCGGTTCTACCGATAGGGATCTCGGTCTCACCGAGATGGGATTGTAATCTCTTTGTTTCCCTTTGTAACGTTTCGGTCAAACCGAAGTGAGTGATCGGTCCCACTGAGATTGCAATGTAAACTCTCTGTTTCCCTTTTGTAACATTTCGGTCTCACCGAAAAGAGCAAATCGGTCCCATCGAGTTTACCTGACCAACTCTCTGGAAAGCTTATTACCGAAATCGGTCTCACCGAGTTTGTGTAATCGGTCTTACCGAGATTACGTTATGCCCTAACCCTAACCAAATCAGTCTCACCGAGTTGCATGTCAGTCCCACCGAAAATCACTAACGGTCACTAGGTTTACTAAATCGGTCCGACCAAGTCTGTTGAATCGGTCCCACCGAGTTTGGTAAATTGTGTGTAATGGTTAGATTTTGTGTGGAGGCTATATATACCCCTCCACCTCCTCTTCATTCATCGAGAGAGCCATCAGACTAAACCTACACTTCCAACTTACCATTTTTGAGAAAGAACCACCTACTCATGTGTTGAGGCCAAGATATTCCATTCTTACCATATGAATCTTGATCTCTAGCCTTCTCAAGTTGCTTCCCAAGGAGTTCATCATCAACGCACCATTTGTTACTTCTTGGAGAGTGGTGTCTCCTAGATTGGCTAGGTGTCACTTGGGAGCCTCCGACAAGATTGTGGAGTTGAACAAAGGAGTTTGTAAGGGCAAGGAGATCGCCTACTTCATGAAGATCTACCGCTAGTGAGGCAAGTCCTTCGTGGGCGACGTCCATGGTTGGATAGACAAGGTTGCTTCTTCATGGACCCTTCTTGGGTGGAGCCTTCCGTGGACTCGCGCAACCGTTACCCTTCGTGGGTTGAAGTCTCCATCAACGTGGATGTATGATAGCACCACCTATCGGAACCACGCCAAAAACATCCGTGTCTCCAACTGCGTTTGAATCCTCCAAACCCATCCCTTTACTTTCTTGCAAGTTGCATGCTTTAATTTCCGCTGCCTATATACTCTTTGCATGCTTGCTTGAATAGTGTGATGATTCCTTGACTTGTCCTAAGATAGCTAAAATCTGCCTAACTCTAAAATTGGGAAAAGGTTAAGTTTTTAATTGGTCAAGTAGTCTAATCCCCCCCCCCCCCCCTCTAGACATACTTCAAGGTCCTACAAACGTGCGTACAATACCGGTGTGCTCAACCTCTGGGCTGTCTGCTGAGATTTTTGGAAGTGGAACCCGGTCACGAGTGTACACATTCACAAGTTCCCACTCGCAGTTGGACCCAATGTAAACAACCCAATCTCCATTTGCGCCTGCCCAGGCCTTGCCCTCAAGCGATGGCATCTTAACATCATACGTATCATTATCAAGAGGCATCAACTTGCACAGGGCAAGGCCTCCGTCGTGACGGCGCCGGTCATCAGGGTCACGGCAAAGAAGATAGGGGAGATCAAACTGTTCCTTGACTCTTGTGTTCCTTGTAATGATGTTATTAGTTGAGTCAGGAATGGGCTTGAACGAACCTGCCATGCTAGCCGAGGTGATGACGTCGCACCGATCAATGAGTTCCTCCACCACGTCATCTTTCAGATCGGGGCAAGAATAATGGTGTCGTTTCTGTCCTGGTCCCTCCATGGATAAGACGATCAAACAATGGCAGAAGAAAGCGTGAAGGACTGAAGGAGAATGGAGGAGGGAGAGGAAGAGCGTGCGACAGTCGTTCCAAATCGAGAGGGAAAGGCGAAGCATCGGTGGACGGTTGCCAGTTTGCCACGGTTCACGAAGGGGCGCCCCGGCCTATACGTCGGTTCAGAAATACTCCTACTACTCGTCGTCGTCTCACTAATATGTTGGAACGGGACCACATGTCAATGAAACATGGTTTGTAATTTCTCGTGCAAAATGCGATCTAGCCACGTTGGCCCGAAGTGCCGCATTAGTTTTTTTTTGAAAGTTTGCTGCATTAGTTATCGACCTTTATTTTTTTTAACATGCAATCTGAATGGATAGCTCATGTGGTCATCACATGTGAGCGGATATAGTGATGGCTGATTCGCCCGAGCAACTTTACTGTGGGAATATGGGAGTACCAGCGGATTCAAGTAAAAGAGAAATGATGGTTGCTTCGTCTGAGCAACTTACTGTGGCGAAGGTGGGGCTCTATGATTTGACTGCTCACTAGTCATTACTACTGCGGTGCCACGACCGGGGTGAATCTTTCCCTGAAGTTGTGTTGTGCACTCAATATTGCTGCATGGCAGGTGGAGCCGGATGAAGGATGTCCAACATGTCGGCGAAACGAAGTTGAATTGTTTCTGGCATTGCTATCAATCCTTCAGGATTTGTTTATATGTACGCATAATTTTGATGAAATTGGACTGTGATGCTATGAAGGTTTCAACTCTGGTTCCCGTGGGGAAAAAAAGGTTTCGACTTAGGATTCATGTGTCTTGCCTCGAGATTATCTCGTTATAACATTCCATCAAATACAAATGAAACTACCATGGCTAATGCATCTCAATGGTTCACAGATCAGCGCCAATATTCACATCACAACTGAAGACAAAGTTGTGAGAAGGTGTACAAATAAAGAAAAAAAAATATAATTGATCGATGTTGTTCATAGGCATGGCTCCATTTCCTTGGCACAGTGTTCATTGCTTGGCAGCTAGTTTCACCCAGCTCTGTAGCCAAAAAAGAGGTATATGAAGAACACCACAATCCGATCATTTTGTGCAGCTCCACTAAAATTGGGCGGACCATCCCTGTTTGAAAAGATATCGAGTCAGTGTGATTACAATAATAGTGGAACTAGATGATGAAACATAACACACATAAATAGAAGCCGATCACCTCTACGATCTCTCTTTAGGACTAACTTATTGTCGGAGAAGATTAGGCACGGAGTTGGATGAGGAGGATAGCAAAACCAATCTTCCTTTCCGCAGTCCCACAGAAATGTAAAAACGTTGCCCGTGTGACATTTTAGCGGAACTGCACAAAACACTCTTCAGAAAAGTGATTTGTGCAGTTCACCAAAAGGTCGCAATAGCAACAAGGTGAAACTGGATAGCCCTGTTTGCAAAAGGAGGTCGAAAGGAAACAATTACTGCCCAATAACACAAGTTGAAGACACGTACGCCGACAAAAAATAAGCATGTTCCATGTAAAAAGGGAAAGATAGCACATGGTGGTTTACCAAAAATGGTTTGAGGACGAGATTGCAAGATGGAAAGTACGCCGGCCGAGATACGATTTAAGTAAACAACTAAAGAAGATCCACATGCAGCAACGTGGGAAGATGGGCAGTGGAGCAAGGCGGGAGGAAGCTGTACCTGAGGGTCGTCGGGATGTTACTAGGAGGGCACCGGCGGCCGGGATCTGCCCATACTGCGGCAGCGAGCAAGTGGCAAAGGCCCTACCGCGCCGAAGCTTGGTCAGACAGAACGGCAGGTACCGCAGATCGGGACGAGCTGCCTCAACGCCGTCGAACAGAGAGACGATGCACATCCTCCCTTTCCGCCGGCGGACGGGATGCGGCCGGATCACTGACCAACGTTGAGAGAGAGAGGCCACGGCGGCCTTGTGTGAGATTGTGTGACGAGACTCACGAGAGACAAACCCATTTTTCCATTTTCCCCACAACAATGGTTTTATATTGTAGGCGTGGTAACCGACCCTCCTTCGAGTAAACAACCGCTACATGCGTCAAATTATCACGTGGGCTGCCTTTTCCTACAGAAACGAACTCCACCGTGTACCCGCATGGGTGTGGCCGAGAATGAGACGTGAGTACGTGCGTCCTGCGTGCACTTCTTCTTTAGGTGCAGGTACGTACGTGGGTGGGTGTGAGAGAGATGGTTTGTGCTAAACAGAGGCAATGTGTTGATGATATCTCAATCAGAAAAACGTAACATATGCAATGTGTGTGAAACAGAGTCATGGACATGAGATATCGATAGAATTGAAAACAGGGATGAAGTGTGTGGATGCGCGATCGATAAAGAGTGCCATCGAATTTGTGTTTGCCCATGTCAAAGATACAGGGCGGCTGGCCTACTGGAATTTGAGAGGGAAGAGGTGCAGTTCTTCTCCGTGGCATGGATATCTACCTACAACGTTCGACTATCGGTGTGTGTGGGGGGGGGGTAGAAACCGGTCGACTAGTATATGTCTGGGGAAGGAGAGAGACCTAGCTATGTATTGAGGGAGATCGATCGACATCCATGGATATGTGTAGCAGAGGAAAAACGTTGGGAAAAAGACAAAGGTAGAGCGTCGGAGGGTTGGTGGTGGAGTGGCGTCTCACAAATGGTGGGAGAGGCCTGCTAGACAAACGGAGGGTATGAGTGCAATATCAATAAGAGAGGGTGGGGGATGTCTGTCTGTCTATGCATGTGCGTGTGAGAGACGGGTCGGGAGGTATTCAAGGATGATGAGGGGAGAAGATATGGTTGTGGTAAGCATGCGTAACTACATAGGAAGATCAACCATCGTGTGTCCGAGAAAAGGAGAGACATAACTAGCGAGGTAAGTGTATCGGTGCTTGGTGAAAACAAATTATAGTCGACCTGGCTATATGTAGGGAGATCAGTTCATATACACGCCTGCATGTGTTAGAAGCAAATAAGGTCCGGAGAGGTAGACAGGGGGAGAGAGTCTGGCTAGGAGGTGGTGCGAGAGGCCTACCATGTCGAGGGGGGAGGAGTGTGCAAGCATATGACTAATGAAAAGAGGGGCGGGAGTGTGCACCTGCGTGGAATCGTATTGGACATATGGGGGCATGGACGGTGAGAAGAGAAGAGGGGAAGTATATATGTGTTTGTTGTAGGCACACTTGGCTAGAGAGGTATATCGACCGGTGTGTTCCAGAAAGAAGGAGCCGGGGGCCTACACACACCGCTGGTGGACGACCTAAAGAGAAATAATGAACATGCACGATGGAGGGGACACTAAGGGCGTGTGAGGGGGGCGGGCGTGTGCATGCACGATAGAAATTTAGCGCTAGCTAGGTACAAATAACGATCGTGAAGGTGTAAAAGACAAACAAAGATCATAATTCATTATAAAAAGGTGGATATGGATACTTCAAGAAGATATCATAATGTACAACATTGATTATAATTTGGGCTAATCTGTGGCTTTTGCAACTCAGCTCTAAATACTTGTCATAATGTAGGGGGCGGGGCACTATACTTTGTGTGATAAACACGGTGTACGTATGGAACATGGTTTAGATTATGAATATATAGTTAGTACATCAAATGTACTATTATTTGGAATCAATATCAAGTGTATTCAAAAAATAGAATTCGAGTTCATGTAGTACACATAGTTCATATATATCTCTATAGTAATCATGTGGTGTGTTATTAAGGTAATACACGAATGATGGTTGAAGTTGGCAACAATCATGATTGTAGATTCTTATTGAAATAGAGAAACGAATTCAAATTTAGTTCGAATTGCAGCAGTAGTATAGACATTGGGAATGCAATAAAATGTTGGTATGAGTAGGTTACATGCATTATACAGCAAAGCGAAAAAAATTAATCGGACATAACATGGATTCATACTCCCTCCTTCCATCTATATAGGGCGTAATGATATTTTTAAGACCGCCTTCGACTATTGACAAGATTAATAGTACATGACATGCACAATGTGAAAATTATATCATTGAAAGAACCTTTCACAGAAGAAGTTAACGGTGTGCTTTGTGTAAGTTGCATGTCATATATCATTGCTCTAATATTTGGTCAAAGTTAGCATCGAAAAACGCATTAGGCCCTATATAGATGGAAGGAGGGAGTAGCTTTGAATAGCATTTGTATAGTAAAACGGGGCAAGACTCTCTCTTTGTGTGGTGTGAATAGTTTTATTTTTTTCGTTTTCTTTTTGGTTGAGGGAAGTGCGAATTGATTTGGTACGTACAAGTACAATATTACTACACGTTAGGCTTGTCCCTAAAATTCAACCCTTGTCTTGTTATATCCTGAAAATTCAGATATCGTGCTCCCAAAACTGGCGCCTTCACAACCTGCGCCTTGCTATCCCGAAATTACAACGCACGCGAAAACTCCCTCCAGCTGCCAAATACCGACACGCGAAATCCCCCTTCTAACCCTGAGCCGAAAGGGCCCCTAGTTCAAATCGGTGGGGGGTACTTTTGTAACACACCCTACATTTTGGACAAGCGCGTCCCTAAGTCATGCTTCACCACCTCCCGTCGCCCCCTTTTTGCCATTCAAAATCCCAGGCCGCCATAACCTCTCCGTCCGCCACATCACCGCTGCCCAGTCGGAGCCTCTTCCCCGACGATGACATCCACTGCAACATCTCGACGTCCCTCGTCCACCTCCCCGGATGAGGATCCATCGTCCATCTCGCCGTCCCGCCGGTTCAGCCGCCCCGTCCTCCACCTCCAAGGAGCTGCTCCGACGATCACCTCGTCTATCGCGGCTGCTCCATCCCCGCAGCACCGCCTTAACCTGCTCCACCGGAACCGCAGCATCCTCACCGACTCCTCGGATGAAGCCGAGGCCTACTCGGCGCCACCAAAGAGGTTGTACACTCATTGCATCGCACCTTCTCCTTAACTCGACCTCCCGAAGCCGACGGTGCTCCATCCCGCACCGTCATGGAGCGGCTACCTTGAAGCCGGCGCCGCGGGCGACATCTCCACAGCGGCTCTCCCCCAGTGCGAGGCCCCTTCGGCGGCGGCGTCCATACCAGCTGGATCTGCTGCTGCTGCTCCGGCTCTCGCTCGCTCGCTCGCACTAGTACTACTGCTCCGGCTCTCGCTCGATCGCTCGCTCGCCCAGCTGTTGTTGCTGCTCTCCCCCTCGCTCGTGCTGCTACTCTGCTCTGATTAAGCCACACTTCAGTCGACTGAATCGACTTTTGGGTCAGTCTATTTTCAGGGGTCGGGGTGGGGGGAGGCTCGCCGGAGTTAAGGAAGAACCACCCGCAGCAGGGACGGGGGCTCGCCAGAGAGGTACCCCAATATCTATCTTAGGGTTCAGGGTGGGGGAGGGGGGCCTAGAGGGCTGGCCGGGGTGGCGGTGGCGAGTTGTTTCGGGGCGGCGAGGCGGCGCTGGGGCCGGCGGTTCGGCCGGCGGTGGCAGGTGGCTCAGGGGTGTGCAGGTTGAAGATGAACTACAGGCCCTCCCTAAACTACATGTCAAGTGTCTCTCTGCTACCATTGCGTTCAGTTTCGATAGTAGCATTCAGATTCCACAGTTAATTTCAGTTTCGACAGGTAAGTTCAGAGTCAATAGTTTTTACCTCATCTGTTGTAGTCAGGTGGTTTTTGGTGATGTTAATTTTACATCCATTTTTCATCATCTATTGGAGATGCTATTAGAATCCCACTTGATATTAACAATGTCTGTCTTGTGCTGCTTCAGCCTTGACGTCTTATGGCTCACAGGAGCTGCTCCAATGACAAAATGATCCATCACAACAGAGCAGCGCCCTGGATGCCGTCTACAGATTCCTCAGATCTTCGTCCACACCTCCGACAACCACCTCTGCCTCAACTGCTTCAGCGACCAACCCAATGATGCTGAGGTCGACACGGCTACGGCAAAGACGTTGTACACTTGTTGCGTCACTTATTACTATACATTCACGTCGATCCATTAGGGCTATTTTGGTTCAACGGAAAAATATAGCAATAGGGAATTTTCCAATGGCACTCTACTATTCAATTATTCTTGCATTTTGGTGAGAGGAATGAAGCAAAACATCCACCTGGACCTACTTTTCAAAATCCTATGCATGAAAACAAGACCAAGTGCATTAGTGTCAGAATAACATTCTAACTGTACACGCTTTCATATGGTTTCTCTTTATTTTGGCCATGTTTCTTTGCATTCCTATGCTCTTCCAATTCCTGTAAACCAAACACCCAAGTTGATAGAAATCATGTGTTTACAAATGCTCTGTTTACCATGTGCATTTTCCTATCCTATTCCGGTGTTTTTCCTATCCCTGCGTTTTAAGAATCATGCAAGCCAAATGAGCCCTTACAGAATTACTTCAGTTACAGGTACGTGTCGAAGGGAACTTTCTGTGGTTTGTCCTGCTCCTGCCGCGACGTCGTCCACCTCACCTGAGCTGCTCCATCGACACAAGCATCCACCAAACCAGACATCACGACTCCTGACCGTCTTTCACTGCCTCAGATCTCCTTCCTTGCAGCCGGCACGCACCCCAATGGCATCACCATCATCGACTCAGCAGATGAACCTGAGGAGTACACTGGTCCACAAGAGAGGTCGCACTCTTTTGTTTCTGCTTATGTTATGCATTGCTTAAACTTACCTGCTACTTTATCGTCGTGTTCAGCTCTTGGACTCCCAACTCAGGTCCAAATTCATGTTCAAACTTGAGTTCTAAATTAGTTGTGGGGCACATATCGAGGTAGCAGTGAATAGTATGTCTGTCAAATATCTGGTTCACCTAGGGTATGCCTATGTTGTTCATCTTGGGTGGCAAACAAATAGTAAAGCAATCATCATCTGTCTTTTTATTAATTTAAAGCAATCATCAGCCTGCTATCATTATTTTTGGATCCATCCACTGGTTGTTACCATCACTCTAAATTTCTGCATGCTCTCCTTACATAATCTCACCATATTTTTTCGTATGCATGTCAGATATTGTACACAGTCATGCTGAACATGTAGAGAAAAAGAGAAGAGTTTTGCGCGGCAATACAATGTCATGCAGACATCGGTCCATGGTGGGTTCAATGGCAAACCCTCCCCACCCCTCTCCAGATTGTAATCCAAAGGAAGATATCTGTTCTAAGGCGGATTCAGATGCCGCTGACCACTCCTATTTACCCCCAAGGTGTTTGCTCTACCTTGGCATGATGATGTTAGTCATATCATGCATATGTTGCCTTGCAGTGCCTACTTTTGACATCATATATGTCATCTGCTTAGTTTAGACATGTTCTGTAATGCCACCTGTTTAGTTTCTATATCATATATGGGAATTATGCAGTCTCATGTCTTTTAGCCAGCCATAATATATGTGAAATGTGCAATGCCATCCTATTTAACCAGGCATCATATATTTGAATGATATCTTGCCCATCCTTTTCTTCATTACATTTCCATTTGTCGACAATGCTTGTACATTAAACTACTCTTCCTGTGAATCAGCCATTTGGGTGGGAGATGGAAAAATCTGGAGTGAAAACAAGGCCTTCAGAGCAGACAGTGCTACATGTCGAAGCAGATCTCTTGTTGGGTCTCGATAGCTCCTCAGAGATGGATTCAGAGACAGATGACCAGTCCTATTCCCCTACTGAGGTGTATGCTCTAACTTGGCATGGTTATACTGCTCATATCATGCATACGGTGTCTTGCATTGCATAGTTTAGACATCATATACACAATATTCAACACCATGTTCTTAGTTCAGACATCATACCGAATGCCCTCTGTTTGGCATATAAATCACATATGTGAATTAAATGATGCGATCCTGATTACTTAGATAACTTGTAGGTGAATTATGTCATGCGATCCTATTTTGTTATTCATCATATCTTTGAATTATGTTATGCTATGCTATCTAGTGTAGATAGACATCATATATGTGAAATTATGTCATGCTATCCGTTTTAGTTAAACAATATACACGTAAACTATTTCATGCCCTCTTTTTTCCACACTATATTGCATCTATTTCTCATACAATGTCTGTACATTCAACTATGTTTCCTGTTTATCAGCCATTTGAATTGGAGCGGGTGATGCCAGTATCTAGTGGAATAAAAACACGGTCTTCAAATAAAACAGTGCTACCTATTGGTGGAGATAGCACCCCGGTTGTACATGCACAAGAACAACCCTACCACACATAACCCAAACTCTCGCAGATTGTACCCCTACTGCGATGGACAGAGAACCAGCTTCACCCAATCTAACCCCAACCCCAGCCGATAGTAACACAGTTCCTGTTGACACAACACCATGTCCACCACAACGCTCCCAAACAAGAGCAGTTAGTAAGGCAGCTCCAGTGCCAAAAGGGCCAGTACTATCACGGCGAACCCCAGCTCCACCAGTTAATATGCCTATTCCCATGGAGGAAGCACAACCAGCCAGTCGTAGTTTAGCATCTATCGCATTTGATGTTGTTAAATCGTATGTGCGTATCTTCCCGTCTTGGAAATATTATACTGAAGATGAAGGAAAATGCCAGTTGCAGGTGTTTGTCCAGGAGTTATGTGTAAGTAATGTTATTCATGGCAATTACTTTGCTTTGTCCCATACATCCAACCTCCATGATGGTTATAATACAGCAAATTTTCCCATTTTTCTCTATAGAGAAGGACCGATTTGGAAACTCAGGATGAGGTAACCTGTGCTAATACCTGTGCTATCTTCAAGAATGCTTGGTGGCAGTATCGGAATTACCTGAAGAAAACGTACTTCACCGGCAAAGAAACTCATCAAATTCCCTTACGTTCTCTTGAGACACATTTACTGGACGATGACTGGGAACGCCTTGTTCTATACTGGTTCTGAACCAAGAATGTGGTAAGGTCTATGAGCTCATTTTCTATTTTTAAGTATTGTATTCTTGCGTCTTACTGCACTCTGTTCATGTAGAACAAGTGCCTAAACCTGAAGAACAACTGTTCTAATTTAAGATTCCATTGCTATCATAGTTCAAAAAAGCGCTAGGCGTTAATTGTGCGTTCTTGAGACCAAAGCGCATGCTTATGCGCAGTTATGCACAGATTAAGCATAGTTATGCGCAATGCGTTTTGCCAACGCCTAGAGCCTAGGCGTGCTTAAGCGCTCGCTTAGGCGCGCCTTTTTTAACTATGATTGCTTTGCTATTGTATCATTGTATTTACTCATACAAACTTATTTTTAAATTGAAGGATCCAATCGAAACTCCAATGGCACGGCAGGTATGTTCACGCATGTTTCTTTAACAGGTTTGCTCTTATCAATAGCTCTTTTGATTTCAATTTCAATTGTTTATACAGTTGACTTTCATATCATGCACATTACTAGCATCACAACAGAGCCAATAGTGTTGTTGTACATGTAGACCCGTGGTACCCATCTGAAATCTTGTTGTGCTGTGTAGTTTCCCATGCTTTGTATTCTTTCACTGCTGCTTTGTCTTGAACTGATATGATTTGAACCGTGTCTCTATTTTGATTTGGCAAGACAATGCAGTGACCATAGGACATAGATATATGTTTGTTTGATGCTTTTATTATGTACTAGTACTTGGCAATAGAAGACTTGGTAGTTTAATCCTGTCCACCTTACTAATGAATGGGTTCACCAAAATGAGTTTCATATACTAGTACATGCTGAACTTGTTATGTGTCTGCTTGTTTCTTCTTTTAGAATGCTGACAGAATATTGGGGAAGAGTGCCTTATTAAGCAATGGTAATGGAAGTAATGCAGATAAGGTTCAGGATAGTGACACATCCTTGTTGGTCTCCAACAAAGCTGTCAAAACAGCTAAGGAAGACTATCTTGAAGATAGCGAGACAACCCCAAAGTCTTGTCTTGGTTTAGTGTTCGAGTTACTGGCCACTACCGCTTGCACAAGCTATTCAAACTCACTATCTGGATCAGTTCGGTTTCTTGAGTCTCAACTACAAGCTGAAAGACATCGATCAGCTGTGCTGCGACAAGAAGCAGAAGGACTGTGGAAGTCCCTGGAGCATTCAGATGCATACTTTCTGGTGCAACAGCAAGCGTTGGAGGATTTTAGCGCGAAACAGGACAAAGCTAATCAGCTTGCTAAGCTTATTGCCAGCATGGTGGATACCCAGGATAACGTTTCTTGAGCTCTTCTGAAGTTGTTTCAGTTATGCTCTTGTTTTGCTGACGCGTTTATTTGCACTGGTGGCCAATTTTGACGGCCAAGTGTATGCAATATGCTGCTTTGTTCCTTATATTTGCACTGGTGGCGAACTTTGATGCCCTGTGGATGTAATATGTGTAATAGCGGTAATAGGCTAGCCTTAATTGCTTGCTTATTTATTTCCTTATTGTCTTGTTTAGTTGTTTGCTTGTAGTCACTCCAGTTCTTTTTCTGTGTTTTTCTAGTGGCCACAATAGCCTATTTTTGGTAACTAGGCCAAAATAATCATGGCAACACACGGAATGTTGTAACCATGGGCCTCCTGCAGGCCGTATGATCCATGGGCCTTCGTTCGGCCATAGGACCATTGGCCTTCTATACGGGCCGTAGGATCCATCGGCCTTCTATACGGGCCTTAGGGATCAATGGGCCTTCTACAGGCCGTAGGGTCCATGGGCCTTCTACGGGCCGTACTATCCATGGGCCTCATACGGGCCATAGGATCCATGGGCCTTCTACGGGGCGTATCATAATTTCGCCAATCATGGGCCGTACTATTCGTCGACCATAACGGGCCGTTAATAGGCCGTATTTGAGCCCAATGGGTTTTTTTGACATGAAAACGGCCCAACGTATTAACGGTCCGCAAACGGGCTGACTGTAACGATGGGCTGAATTTAGCCCACAAGCAGAAAATGACAGTAATGGGCCGTGTGTAACCGAATGCTGCAAATGAGCCCAAGAATCAATGGGCCCTAAGAAGGCCGAAAGATAACTTGGGCTGGAAATGGCCCAATGGAATAACGGGCCATTAATGGGTATAAAGTGATACACTGTACATTATGGGCCAGTTTCACCACGGGCCGTGAAAGGGCCAAGAGTTACAAATGTCCTCATATGGGCCGAAAGAAGTCATGGGCCACACACGGGCTGGAAGTTAAAACGGGCTGAATCATATTGGACGGCCCAGATGACGCTACTGGGCATAATTCGGATAGGGCGTAATGGGCCTTGGGTTAGCGGGCTGTAAATGGGCTATATGCAAACAGGCCGTTAACAGGCTTTCCGTGGGCCGGCCCGCCACCTTTTGACCAAGTCAAACGGGCCGGCCTTTTCACAAGAATGGGCCTTTGTTGGGCCGTGCCACGTGTCGCCGTATCATAGGCGCCTTCGGTCCAATGAGCGGATGACATTTGCCCCAACGGTGAGCCGACACGTGTTTCCTCCAGCCAACGATGATTTCACACATGGAAAATCCCCATTGGTCGGGGCTGTTAACGGGTTATCGGATCCAAAACCCGACCCGATAGCTTAACGGCGTTCCGTCACGGTGGATGCCACGTGTCGGTCACCCTTGAAGAAAGCAGTTCTGTGACGCGCGATTTATCGTCATGGAAGTGGACACTTCCGTCATGATAATTTTGCTAATGTCTTGGAACACTTCTACGACAGCACAGGTATGACTATCTTGATTCTGTCATAAATTTGTCATGGATGTACATGCATGACAAAAACGCGACCTACTGTGACAAACACGTATCATCACGGAAGTGTATTTTTTTTGTAGTGATCTGACGTGTTAATTCCACGACAGACTCCATTTGATATTCCTTTTCTTTGAAACACTAAAATAGGCAAGAAAACATCAATATGGGCTGGGCCTCCGGTTAATAGGTTAGTCCCAAAAGTAATATAAAAGTGTATAATAAAGCCCGTAATCATTCAAATCAGATAATAAAATAGCATGAATGCTTCATAAATTGTAGATACATTGGAGACGTATCAGCATCCCCAAGCTTAATTCTTGCTCGTCCTCGAGTAGGTAAATGATAAAAGAAAGAATGTATGAAGTGTGAATGCTAGCAGGTGCACAAGTTTGATCAATGATAATTTCACTCACCTTTTCTAGCATGATTATATGTCATAACAGTAGTTCATATCACACAACTTCTCAAGAACAAGTAACAAGCTATTCACATGTTAAAGCAAAGACCATAAACTTTCTTGAAAACTAGAAAACTTCATTCTCAGTCATCAAACAATTACAATTCATCTTAGTTTCAGGAAGGTTCTATGTCAGAGCTTTGATTTAGCAAACTCCACATACTCAACTATCATATAGTCTTCTACAATTGCTAACACTCATGCAATACTTATGGTTATGGAGTTTTAATTGGACACTAAGAAAGATAGGGGCTTACAATATCGCCTCCCAATGTATTCACCTTTGGGTGATGTCAACAATAATAGTTCATGCTAACTTACATCCAATTGGATATATATATCAGGATCTTTCCAACATAAGGTGCTTGCCAAAGGATAAAATGAAAAAGGGAAAGGTGAAGATCACCTTGACTCTTGCATAAAGTAAAACACATAAAGTAAAAGATAGGCCCTTCGCAGAGGGAAGCAGAGGTTGTCATGCGCTTTTATGGTTGGATGCACGAAATCTTAATGCAAAAGAATGTCACTTTATATTTCCACTTGTATATGGACCTTTATTATGCAGTTCGTCGCTTTTATTGCTTCCATAACAAGATCGTATAAAGCTTATTTTCTTCACACTAATAGATCATACATATTTAGAGAGCAATTTTTATTGCTTGCACCGATGATAACTTACTTAAAGGATCTTACTCAATCCATAGGTAGGTATGGTGGACTCTCATGGCAAAACTGGGTTTAAGGATATTTGGAAGCACAAGTAGTATCTCTACTTGGTGCAAGGAATTTGGCTAGCATGAGGGGGAAAGGGAAGCTCAACTTGTTTGAATGATCCATGACAATATACTTTAACCGAGATGTGAGAAAACATAACCCATTACATTGTCTTCCTTGTCCAACATCAAATCTTTAGCATGTCATACTTAATGAGTGCTCACAATTGTAAAAGATGTCTAGGATAGTATATTTATATCTGGAATCTCTCTTCCTTCAATATTCTTTCATGAATTGTTCAAATGACCAATACAATGTTTGATAACCTTCAATAAATTTCCAACCTCTACTTCTTAGATGTGAAGTCATTACTCCCCATGGGATAAGCAAATGAAACATATATAATTTCTGATTTATGACATTCAACTCATTCAACCATTTACTCATAGGATATAAGTGAAGCACACGAGTAAATGACAAACTACTCCAAAAAGATATAAGTGAAGATCAATGAGTAGCTAAATAATTATGTAACTATGTGAAGACTCTCTCATTTAAGAATTTCAGATCTTGGTATCCTATTCAAACAGCAAGCAAAACAAAATAAAATTACATTGCAAGGATAGCACAACTCATGTGAAGAAGCAAAAACTTAGGCTCAACCGATACTAACCGATAGTTGTTGAAGAAGAAAGGTGGGATGCCTAACGGGGCACCCCCAAACTTGTGCTTGAGACTTCTTGAAATATTATCTTGGGGTTCCTTGGGCATCCCCAAGCTTGAGCTTTTGTGTCTCCTTAATTCCTTTTATAACTCCGTTTCCTAAATCTCAAAAACTTCATCCACACCAAACTCAACAAGAACTCATGAGATAGGTTAGTATAAGCCAATGCAAAACCTTATAATTCTATACTGTAGCAAATCACTAAAATTATTATTCAACATTGCATACTAAATGTCTCTGCATATTTAATACTCCTATCCTCAAATAGATACTATGCTTTAGAAGATTTATCAGATCTCAATATGCAAAAAGTTTCAACATTATACCATTCTTTGACTTTTCTAGGGAATTTTTGCAACAGAGGTAAACTTTCTGTTTTCAAACAGCAACATGTATACTAGCAAAATAAGCATGGTAAAGGCTATCCTTGAAATTTTTATTGAAAATATAGATGCAAAACATTATTCTAAATAAAAGCAAGCAAACACTAACAAAATAAAATGACGCTCTAAGCAAAACACATATCATGTGGTGAATAAAAATATAGCTCCAAGTAAAGTTACCGATGAATGAAGACGAACAAGGGGGTGCCATCCGGGGCATCCCCAAGATAAGGCTTTTGGTTGTCGTCGAATATTACCTTGGGGTGCCTTGGGCATCCCCAAGCTTAGGCTCTTACCACTCCTTATTCCATAGTCCATCGAATCTTTAGCCAAAACTTGAAAACTTCACAACACAAAACTCAACAGAAAAGTCGTAAGCTCCGTTAGTATAAGAAAATAAAACCACCACTTAGGTACTGTAATGAGCTCATTCTAAATTCATATTGGTTTAATGTCTACTGTATTCCAACTTATCTATGGTTCATACCCTCCGATACTACTCATAAGCAAACAACACATAGAAAACAGAATCTGTCAAAAATAGAACAGTCTGTAGTAATCTGTATCAAATGTATACTTCTGAAATCCAAACATCCTACCAAATTAGGAAGACCTAAGAAATTTGTGTACCAATCCATAGCAAGAAGAATAAGATCAAAATCGCGTTTCTGTGAATTATCAAAACTAATGTACTGGGTGCAAAAGTTTCTGATTTTCAGCAGGATCAACACAACTATCACCGTAAGCTATCCTAAAGGTCTTACTTGGCACTTTATTGAAACAAAAGCTATCAAACATGATTACTACAGTAGCATAATCATGTGAACACACAAAAAAGTAAGGATAAATATTGGATTGTCTCCCAACAAGCGCTTTCCTTTAATGCCTTTCTAGCTAGGCATGATGATGGCAATGATGCTCACAAAAAAGATAAGAATTGAAGCATAAAGAGAGCATCATGAAGCATATGACTAGCACATTTAAGTCTAACTCACTTCCTATGCATAGGGATTTTGTGAGCAAACAACTTATGTGAACAATAATCAACTAGCATAGGAGGGTAGAACAAGCATAGCTTCAAGATTTTCAACACATAGAGAGGAAACTTGATATTATTGCAATTCCTACAAGCATATGTTCCTCCCTCGTAATAATTTTCAGTAGAATCATGAATGAATTCAACAATATAACCAGCACCTAAAGCATTCTTTTCATGATCTACTTGCATAGAAATTTTACTACTCTCCACATAAGCAAAATTCTTCTCATGAATAGTAGTGGGAGAAAACTCAACAAAATAATTATCATGTGAGGCATAATCCAATTGAAAACTAAAATCATGATGACAAGTTTCATGGTTATCATTATTGGTAATAGCATACAAGTCATCACAATAATCATCATAGATAGCAACTTTGTTCTCATAATCAATTGGAACCTCTTCCGAAATAGTGGAATCATCACTAAATAAAGTTGACACTCATCCAAATCCACTTTCATATTTTTTAGAGAAAAGGCCAGAGCCCGACTTTATAAATAAAGCCACATGGCAGCATCACAGAAACCGCAAGTTTAACAGGAACACTCACACAGCACGCATAGTTTGAGAGTCACCAAAGCAGGAGGGATACAGGCAACTGCCATACACGGCGCGCAGGCCGGGAAGGAGAGAGACCTAATCTCCGCAAACAACAGCACCAGGTTTAGACGACAGGGTTCCTCCTGGAGATATGAGATGCCGAAGCCCGAATTTTGTCGATGAGCAGGTCTAGGGCATCCCGATCAGTCTCCTTAGTCAATGATCTCCACTACTGCAGTAATAAACATGATTTGAAAAGAACATCAGCAGGCTTAGATGGGAAGGTAAGCTCAATAGTAAATTTGTTTCTAATGGTCCAGAGAGCCCAACATAAAGCTCCCAGGCCAACCCAAAACACCCTCTTGGTGACCCCAACCAAAGCTTTGGCTAGGGTTCGGATCTCAGAGAAAGAGGAGGGGTTCCAAGAGACCTGAAGCCAAGATCTGACACAGCACCAAACCAACTTGGCCAGCACGCAATTAAAAAAGATGTGATCCGAGTTTTCCAAGGCCCCACACAAATTACAAAACTCCGAGCCCGGCCCATTGCGTTTTTTGATCTGGTCACCAGTCGGGAGCCGACCATGAAAGGCTTGCCAAAGAAAAAATTTAATCTTAGGAGGGACTTTGGACTTCCAAACGCAAGAGAATCTAGCCGAAGGAGTACCACCAATAAGTCTAGAATACAACGACTTAACCGAGAATCTACCAGAGGCCGAATGAGGCCAAACCACCGAGTCGGCCGACTCCGAGAGCACAGAGGAAGAGGGCAGAGAGACTTTGCCAATCTTCCAACTCTCCAGGAGACAAGGCCCGACGGAAAGCCAGATCCCAATTATTAGCAGCCACCTCCGCGATGGAGATATGCGGATTAGGACAATAAGAAAACAAAACCGGAAAGCTCACGGCTAGGGGGGCATCCCCAGACCACCTGTCTAACCAAAAGCGAACTGCCAACCCATTACCAACAGAAAACTTAACATGCTACAGAAAAATCGGTCTAACTTTGACAAGGGATTTCCAAAACTGAGAACCGCACCTCGCGGGAGCAAACAGTGGATTGGAGTGGGGAAAATATTTGGCCTTAAGAATCGAAAACCACAACGAATCGGCCACAACAGTCATAATTTTCCACCACCATTTGACAAGCAAACATATGTTCATCACCCGTGTATTAATAATGCCTAACCCCCCAAGGTTTTTAGGTTTACACATAAGTTGCCACTTGACCAGCCTATATTTCCTTTTGTTATCTGCGGAATTCCAGTAGAAGGCTCCCCTATGTTTGTCGAAGCCAGCATGCACGCCATTCGTGAGAAGGTACAAGCCCATAAGAAACATGGGGAGAGAGGATAAGCAGGAGTTAATTAGAGCCGCCAGCTTTGGTATTATATCTGCCCCTCCAAGGGACCACCCTGTTCCCCACTTTAGCAACCGCTGGAGCGAAATCATTTGCATGAAGCTTACCAGGAGAGATAGGAAGGCCTAAATACTTGAAGGGGAAGGAACCTATTGAGCAGTTAAGGAGCCTGGCAACCCGTAAGGCTTCCACCCCATCTACACCCGTCACCAGAACCTCAATTTTAGTGAAATTAATCTTAAGACCCGAAACGGCTTCAAAACACAACAGGATGAATTTCAGATTGGCAATACATGCGTCATCCAGCTCCACCAAGATAATAGTATCGTCCGCATATTGCACGTGGGACACACCTTCCGGGAGTAAATGGGAGACCACGGGAGCGATGTGCCCACAATGGGCCGCCCTGGAGAGCATGCAAGAGAAGGCGTCGGCCACAAAGTTAAAAAGAACAGGGGAGGTCGGATCCCCTTGGCGAAGGCCCCTGCCATTCACAAAGAAATTGCTAACAAAGCCATTAACAGCAACAGCAGTATGGCCACCCGAGACCAACTGCATGATACGATGGACATAGGCACCGTCGAAGCCTTTAGCAAGGAGGACCTGCTTGAGGAAGGGCCAGCTAACAGAGTCATACGCTTTCTCAAAGTCTAACTTAAGAATAATTGCTTTAGCTTTCCGAACATGAAGATCATGAACAATCTCATGTATGGATAGGATACCATCAAGGATGAAGCGCCCTTTGATAAAAGCAGATTGATATGGGCTAATAACTCTATGAGCGACCGGAGATAAACGATTCGTAAAGCCTTTAGCCGGGAATTTGGCAAAGTTGTTTATCAAAGCAATAGGCCGAAATTGGGAGATAACCTCAGCACCCTTGACCTTGGGGATCAGGGATATCACAGCGTAGTTCAGGCGAGAAATATCGACAGTACCAAGACAAAAACCCTGGATAACATTACGCACCAACTGTTTCAACTGGGGCCAGAATTTCCGAAAGAAAGGAATGGAAAAGCCGTCTAGCCTAGAGGCGGCATTGGGATTAGCAGTGTTAACAACATCCCAAATTTCCTGATCAGAGAGCGGGATCATCAAGGAAGCATTCTCCTCAGGAGAGATTTTAAGACCTAAGCTCCAAAGGTAGGGAGAGATAGATAAGCCCAATTGAGGTTTCGCCCCTAACAAAGAAGAGAAAAAATCCACCACATGAGCCATAATAGCAGACTGATCAGAAGATCGCACACCATTAATCAGCAGGCTATTGACGTCACAGTGCCTACGTCTACCGTTAGCAATCGCAAAAAAATAAGCAGTAGGAGAGTCCCCTTTAAGAGTCCAGTTAAGAGTGCCCCGCTGACGCCAGTAAATCTCAGCCTGGTGGTGCAACTGCATTAAAGCAGCCTCAAGATTATATCGAACGGCCCAACCATCATCAGAGAACCCAGAAGAATCAGCCACACGATCCAGCAACAAGATCTGGTTCTCGAGGAAAGACTTGGTGCGACGATCCTCCACCTCACGATTATGAGACCAACCTCTAAGAAATTTACGCAGGTCATAGGAGCACGAGTGCCAATCATCCAGAGGCCCAAATGAGCGGGAATTGGAAGAAAGGGATTGGGAGATCTTCACTGCAACCATATCAACAAAGCCATCCACAGACAGCCATGATGCATCAAATTGAAATCTAGCCGGAGGTCTAGTGTAGATGGAACCGTCGTCAAGAATCAAGGGGGTATGATCAGAACTGACAATGCATTTGGCGTTAAGAGAGGTCCTAGGAAACAAGGAATCCCACCTGG
>NC_057795.1:110435990-110452224 GCF_018294505.1 Triticum aestivum
GATGGCGTTAGCATTAATGAAGTCATTAAAGGCATTAGCTAAAGGCCAAGACAAATTATCATTATTCTTGTCATAAGGGCACCGCAGAAGATTAAAGTCGCCCCCGATAACCATCGGTAAATTACAAGAGTCAATCTTTAGCGACAGTTCATTAAGGAATAGGGTCGACATAGAGTGATCTGCAGGCCCATAAACAACAATAAACTCACAGAGGGTATTCATAGTTTTATGAGATAGAACAACACTGGCCCAAAAAAACCATGGTCAAAAGCAACAAAATCAAAAATATCTTTATTAGAACCAATCAAGATCCCACCAGAGTGGCCCGAAGCAGGTAAAAATTGCCAATAAAATCTATCCATGCCCACAATGGCAGAGAAATCATTAGGGGAGAAGGAATCCTTGAACGTTTCAACCAGCCCCACGAAATCAATAGAATTAGAACGAACCAAATCTTTAAGTTGGTCACGGCGCCCCCTAGCACCGAACCCCCTAATATTCCAGAACAACGCCCTCATTTATAAGAAAGATTCTTGATACGGAGGCTCGACCTGCAGGGGGGCGTGCATGATTTAACTCATTTATTAGTGCCCTTCTTGGATAAGCAGGAAAGGGGCTGGCCACTAACAGCACCCGAAGCCACCCCCACATCACAACCAGAATCCATGACCCGAGAATCAACAGCCTCATTGGCTTTAGCAATGGCTGCCTGAGCCAGCTCATTAGCCCGAATAATAGCAAGAAGTGAACTAGGAGAACCAACAGAAGAATCAACCACCACACCCACATCCGACATAATATTTAAAATATGATCATCAGAAAGGGAAGGTAAGACCACCCGAACCGGAGAAACAGCAACAGAGGAGGTTGGGGAAGTACCTAGGGGAGGGAGATCCTTCGCCGCAGCCCGCTTCTCCGCCCTTTCCAGGATAGAACCACCAGAATTTGCCACTCTCCTTCCTTTGTGAGCCGTGGACACCGGAGATCGAATAGCAGGCGACCTCGCAGCAGGGGACCGGAGAGGGACATAGAACCCAGATCATTATCAAGATGCCGACAAATCCCCGTCATGGATTGCTTCGAGCCCGACGAGTTTCGGCTTTTAGCCGAGAACTTGCGTACTGAGGATTTCTTCTTTGGGAGGGGCTGGGATTCCACCATATCGCGAGCCGGGGGGACAGGGAGATCTTCAATTCCCGAACGAGTGGAGGAGAGCGGGCGGACATGAAGATTGGAGCAGGCATCACAAGCAGGGGTAACCGAGCAAGGCGGGACCTTTAGAAAATCAGCAACGGCAGTCGGAGCAGTCTAAGCAGCAGGTGGGATCACCGGATCATCACGAGGCGCACCACCAAAAGGGGCTTGGGATTGGAACAACTCACATTCAGAATCTGCCAGACCATCCCATTCAGACTGAGTGAAGCGAAGATTAGACCCAATACTCTGATTAGGGCCACCCAAAGATCCATCCCCCTCCTTGTCATGTTTGTCCGAAGAATTAGCAGGAGGAGGAGGTGGAGGTGGGGCTTGGAAAGCCGTCGCCCCCTCCACCCGCACCCGAAGCCTAATACCATTGGGAGAGGGGTAAACATCAATAGAGCCACGCACCCGTTCAGGGACCACACACCAAACCTTCATCCTAGCAGGACCAACCTTATTCAGAGACTCTTCATCCACCTCAATGGGTTTCCCAATCAAAACCCCAAAGGACATGAGAAAAGCAGGCGAGCGGAGACCAGCGGGCAATTCATCGATCAGAACCCATACTTGAGAAAGAGGGCCAACTGTCGTACCATTGTAAGAAGCCACTTTGACAGAAACCACCAATTGATTGGGAGGCAAGGTGAAGCCGGTGCAAGAGGCAATCATCCGCAGACATTCTTTGGAGGGAAACACCACGGAGAAATCAAAATCAGACATCTACACAACTTGCCAGTCCCATCCAGCCTCATCCCAAATGTGCAGCCCTTCCAGAAGTGTTTGGGGCAAAATCTTTTGGTCCTTGACCAAGACAATCACCGCATTAGACAGCGCAGGTGCCACCTCCCGAACAGGAAGGTCACCATCGAAGGCGAAGAAGGCGCAACCAGGGAGGCCCAAGCCGAACTGGAGGACCGCGGGAGGTTTCTGCCTAGCCATGCAGTTGACTGTGAGGTGACCATCAGAGCAGAAAGGGGGATTGGAGCAACGAGACTGGAAGTGCCCAGACCTGTGGCAAGCGAAGCAGGTGAGCGCCGATGGGTTGCTATGTGAGGCAGAGGATGGACGGGGTTGCTGAAGCATCGGGGGAGGAGGAAGAATCCCATCCCCCATTCCCGGATGGAGGGGCGCCCCAGAGGCCGGACCAGGCGGCCGACGCGCCGGCCCCGCGAAGGACCAAGGCGGCGGACGAGAACCAGACCCAGCCCCAAACAAGCGAGGAGGCGGGGGAGGCAGGGGACGCGACGGAGCAGACGAGCCACGCCCCACACCCGGGGCGGGAAGGGAGGCAGAGGACGAAGACACCCCGCCGCCAGAGGCCACCACCGCCTCCCACAGATCCAGCACTGGAGAAGGAGAAGGACCAGATCCAGAGCCCTGCGGGCCGGATCCAGTCACACCGTCCCTCTCCGAGCGCTGCACCCGCTCCGGACCCGAAGCCCACCTCGCGAGCACGAGCGGCCTGCTCGCGCGCCGCCTGCTCCGACTCCAGCTTGGAGCGGAGCGATGCCTCGAGCTCCGGATCCACCGCGGAGGCAGGGGAGTCCTCACGGCGCCGCTTGCTGCCAGAGAGCGCCTCGCAGGAAGAACCCCTAGATTTGTCCATGGAGATCACTGCAGCAAAAGGGAGGAGGAGGGGTGGGGGCGGGGAAGATCTAATGAGGCGGCGGATGGGGAGCCGGTGGCGGTGCAGATCGGAAGCGGAGGCAGGAAAACCTAGCAGGGGGGAGAGAGAACCGCGGGGGATCCATAAATAGCCCGAGCGAGCCGTGCCCAGTTGGGCCCGATTCGCCAAATGGGCCGAAGGAGGTTGAGGAGCAGGTAACCGGGTGATGGGCCCAACTGGGCCAGACGAGACGAGAGGGGGGAAATCGACCACAGATGAGAGGGTGGGAGGGGAGGGAGGCCCACTTGCCAGCACCACCCCGCCAGGCCCAACAGGCCCACACGGTGAGACGGCCCGCGGTCCGGAGGACACCGCACCGAGATCTAGATCTAGGTTACACGAAACCACCAGCGACCCCGCCGTCGCCGCCGCCGGCGACGAGGCCGCCGCAGAGGATGCCGGAGTGGGAAGTGGAAAGCCTCCTAGCATCCCCTCAGGCGCAGGACCCAAGACACCAGGATCAGGAGACGCAACAGCAAACTTACCAGATTTACACCGACGCCGCGAGATACGGACCCAGCCATCGACCGGCGAAGACAAAACCACCGGCCAGCCCCGGCCCCCAGGAGCGAACTTGCGAAGGAGAGGAGCGGCGGGAGGTAGCCCCGCCCCCCAGAGCAGGGCACGACACCACTGGGGAGGAGGCCAACGACCGCGCATCCTCCTCATCAGACTCAAGTGCCCAAAAACGAGACCCAAGCGACGGCAGCGGAGAGGAAGGAGGGGGGAGCCCCACCCGCGGGGAGACAGGGGAGGGGAGAGGGGGAGCATCTGCACGGGGAGAGGAGGACGACCGGACGCCGGCCAGCGAGACGGGGCGGGGAGCGGGCCCACTGAGGCGAGGAGGGGAGGGGGAGGGGAAGGGGGAGAGAGAAGGAGGAGCCCATCCACTTTCATATTCATCACAATAAGATTCAACATCCTCCAAAATAGTGGGATCACTACATCCTAAAGTTGACACTCTTCCAAACCCACTTTCATCAATATAATCATCATAAATAGGAGGCATGCTTTCATCATAATAAATATTCTCATGAAAACATGGGGGACTAAACATATCATCTTCATCAAACATAGCATCCCCAAGCTTGTGGCTTTGCATATCATTAGCATCATGGATATTCAAGGAATTCATACTAACAACATTGCAATCATGCTCATCATACAAAGATCTAGTACCAAACGTTTTAATGCATTCTTCTTCTAGAACTTGAGCACAATTTTCCTTTCCATCATTCTCACAAAAGATATTAAAAAGATGAAGCGTATGAGACAAACTCAATTCCATTTGTTTCTAGTTTTCTTTTATAAACTAAACTAGTGATAAAAACAAGAAACAAAAAGATTCGATTGCAAGATCTAAAGATATACCTTCATGCACTCACCTCCCTGGAAACGGGGCCAGAAAAGAGCTTGATGTCTACTACACAACCTTCTTCTTGTAGACGTTGTTGGGCCTCCAAGTGCAGATGTTTGTAGGACAGTAGCAAATTTCCCTCAAGTGGATGACCTAAGGTTTATCAATCCGTGGGAGGCGTAGGATGAAGATGGTCTCTCTCAAACAACCCTGCAACCAAATAACAAAGAGTCTCTTGTGTCCCCAACACACCCAATACAATGGTGAATTGTATAGGTGCACTAGTTCGGCGAAGAGATGGTGATACAAGTGCAATAAGGATGGTAGATATAGGTTTTTGTAATCTGAAAATATAAAAACAGAAAGGTAACTAATGATAAAAGTGAGCGTAAACGGTATTGCAATGCTAGGAAACAAGGCATAGGGTTCATACTTTTACTAGTGCAAGTTCTCTCAACAATAATAACATAATTGGATCATATAACTATCCCTCAACATGCAACAAAGAGTCACTCCAAAGCCACCAATAGCGGAGAACAAACGAAGAGATTATGGTACGGTATGAAACCACCTCAAAGTTATCCTTTCTGCTCGATCTATTCAAGAATCCATAGTAAAATAACATGAAGCTATTCTTTCTGTTCAATCTATCATAGAGTTCATACTAGAATAACACCTTAAGACACAAATCAACCAAAACCCTAATGTCACCTTGATACTCCGATGTCACCTCAAGTATCCGTGGGCATGATTATACGATATGCATCACACAATCTCGGATTCATCTATTCAACCAACACAAAAGTACTTCAAAGAGTGCCCCAAAGTTTCTACCGGAGAGTCAAGACGAAAAGATGTGCCAACCCCTATGCATAGGTTCATGGGCGGAACCCGCAAGTTGATCACCAAAACATACATCAATTGGATCACGTGATATCCCATTGTCACCACAGATAAGCACGGCAAGACATACATCAAGTGTTCTCAAATCCTTAAAGACTCAATCCGATAAGATAACATCAAAGGGAAAACTCAATCCATCACAAGAGAGTAGAGGGGGAAGAAACATCATAAGATCCAACTATAATAGCAAAGCTTGCAATACATCAAGATCGTGCCATAGAGAGAACACGAGAGAGAGAGAGAGAGATCAAACACATAGCTACTGGTACATACCGTCAGTCCCGAGGGTGAACTACTCCCTCCTCGTCATGGAGAGCGTCAAGATGATTAAGATGGCCACCGGTGAGGGATCCCCCCCTCCGGCAAGGTGCCAGAACAGGCTCCCGAGAGGTTTTTGGTGGCTACAGAGGCTTGCGGCGGCGGAACTCCCGATCTATCTTGTTCCTCAATGGTTTTAGGGTATATGAGAATATATAGGCGAAAGAAGTCGGTCGGGGGAGTCTCGAGGGGGCCACGAGACAGGGGGCACGCCCAGTAGGGGGGCGCGCCCCCACCCTCGTGGCCACCTCGAAGCTTCCTTTCCTTCAACTCCAAATCTCCTGGATCATGTTCGTTCCAAAAATCACGCTCCCGAAGGTTCCATTTCGTTTGGACTCCGTTTGATATTCCTTTTCTTCGAAACACTAAAATAGGCAAGAAAATAGCAATATGGGTTGGGCCTCCGGTTAATAGGTTAGTCCCAAAAGTAATATAAAAGTGTATAATAAAGCCCGTAATCATTCAAAATAGATAATAAAATAGCATGAATGCTTCATAAATTATAGATACATTGGAGACGTATCAATGATCCGCAAAACGTAGAGACTCGTAGTAGCACGCTTCGCACTCTGGGAATTCTATCGCAAACAAACAATAGCATACATAAGCACACAAACTAGAAGCACGGGTAAAACTCAAATAAGAAGATCTAACCAGAAAGTTTAACTGAAGAACTCGGGTTTGCAAAAAGAATCAAATCAAACGGAGCAACGAAACTCAAACTACGAAAGAAACAAGAATCGTTTACTAATCTGGACTAAAGTCAAATTTTACAGTACCAAAATCATTTTCAAGTTGGTTAAACAGAAGGAGGGCTTCGAAGCGAAGATCTAGGTGCTTGTTTCATCTAATTTGGTTAAACGAGCGAAAAGTTATACTAGATCGAAGATCAGGGCAGAAATCGTAATCGAAAATAATCGCAAATAAAACCCTGGAAAAAATGAGACGAACAGGCTAACAAACAAACGTTCGCTGTCTGCGACTAACCGATGAACAACGTTCGTTAAAATGAACGTACGGACAAATGTCCGCTAATTAACTAAACGAAAAAAACCGAACCGATCTATTCTAAAAAAACAGATCTAGGTTTCTAAAAAAACGAACGGTTTTCTGAAGAAAAAACCGAAACGGCGGCGGCATCTACCTCCGGAGAGGTTCCGGCGAGATGGGGCAGCGTCGGGAGGGGCTTCGGCGGCTGCTGGGGTGAGGGGCGACGGCGGCGCGGGCGGCGGTATGCGGGAGGCGGGGCGGTGGTGGGTGGCGGAGAAGGGCGGCGGCGGCGGGGTACTTACGGGGGGTCGGGGGTGTCTGACTTGGGAAGGGGGCAACCCCGAGCGGCGGCGTGGCGGCAGCCCGGACTCCGGCGGAGTCCGGCTCGGGCACGCCCGGCGAAGGCGGTGGCACAGGTGGGCCGGCTAGGCCTTACGGCCCAGTTCGGTCCGCGGGATTTTTTATTTTTTATTTTTAAATAATTCCACCGAAAAATAGAAAAATCCTAATAAAGAAAATTCTAAAAATGGCAAAAACAATTTTCACCTTCTAAATAAATTTTTTAGAATAAAGTGAACATTTTTCTGGCCTAAAAATACAATTTTGAAAACATACATATTTTTCTAATTCAAATAAAAATAGCAATAAAAGTGCAAAAAAATACTTATTTGATTTTAACATTTTTCCCCTAATATTTCTTTTATTTTGGAGAAGTCATTTTATCCCCTCTCTTTTATTTTGACATTGGAAATATTTGGAGAGAAAATGATTAAAACCAAAATGATCCTTTTTTCAATATTTGAGAAATCTCAAATATGAAAATAATTGAAGTCCCCAACTCTCTCTGTGGGTCTTTGAGTTGCTTAGAATTTCTAGGATCAACTAAAATGCAATAAAATAAAATATGCAAAGATGACCTATGTATAACATTCCAAATTGGAAATTTGGGATGTTACAGTGTTTTAGTTCCTCAGACCATGAGAGTGTCTTGGACACTTCCTACCAGATGATGGGCTATGGGGTTGCTCAAACGTCATTTGTAACAAGGTGATCATAACGACAACTTTCAGGCTCACCAGAAAGTTTGACAAGTGATCGGACAGCTCGAGAGTGGGATTGGCTCGTCCGACGATGAAGAGATATTCTTAGGGCCCTCTCGGTGTGACGGCATCCATCATCGTCTAGCCAGACACAAGCGACGATGTCACGGGGATGCCGGAACATGTGAGTGAGAAAGAACAACAAAACCGGTAACAGGAGCTACGGTATACAAAGCATGGTGATGACTCTGGAGGATACCGATGCACACCGGGTTTTGTAAAGTATCGCGACGCAAAGGGAACATCACTTGATAACCAAAGGTTCACTCGAATATCATTTGCGTAATCATAGGGACCGATATGGATGTCCACGGTTCTGCCATCGGTCATTGAATGAAGGGGTTTCTTTCATGTCTATGGTTACTGAACCTACGGGGTCACAAGCTTAAGGTAATGACGAAATATCCGGAATATATGTATGTGGAATTGTTTCACAAGCTTAAGGTAATCACAAGCTTAAGGTAATGACTCTGGAGGACGGGAGTGATGAAAATATATCTGTGGAATTGTTTCATTAATATCCTGAATAGTTCCAAGAGGTTCCGGAAGCGTTTAGGGGTCACCGGAAGGGTTTCAATGAATATCAGGTAATACCGGGTATTACCAATTAATATATATATAGAGGATGGATTTGCTATCCACACTAGCTCGGGTGGCTGTTATCGGAACCCTTCATTTGCTTTGAGATCCGAACCTTTGAGTGGATAAGGTTCTGATTTTATCATTTGTTGAATTTCGCCACGGCAGGAGGGGAAAGCTGGGTCGAACCTTTTTGTTGTCAGTGGCTAGAAAAGGAAGCCTACTATCTAGCTTTGTGATACGTCTCCAACGTATCTATAATTTTTTATTGTTCCATGCTATTATATTACCCGTTTTGGATGTTTATGGGCTTTACTTTACACTTTTATATCATTTTTGGGACTAACCTACTAACCGGAGGCCGAGGCGAATTGCTATTTTTTTGCCTATTTTAGTGTTTCGAAGGAAAGGAATATCAAACGGAGTCCAAACGGAATGAAACCTTTAGGAGCGATCTTTTTGGAACAAACGTGGTCCAGGGGACTTGGAGTGGACGTCAAGCAACAGAGGAGGCAGCCACGAGGGTGCCCGGCGCGCCCCCCACCCTCGTGGGCCCCTAGAGCGTCCACCGACCTACTTCCTCCTCCTATATATATCCACGTAACCCGAAACATCCAGGAGCACCATGAAAAACTATTTCCACTGCCGCAACCTTCTATATCCACGATATCCCATCTTGGAGCCTTCGCTGGAGGTAATGGTAACAGGGGGAATCGACTGTCGGTGTCAAAACCGGCGGATCTCAGGTAGGGGGTCCCAAATTGTGCGTCTAAGGCTAATGGTAACAGGAGGCAAGGGACACGATGTTTTACCTAGGTTCGGGCCCTCTCGATGGAGGTAATACCCTACTTCCTGCTTGATTGATCTTGATGATATGAGTATTACAAGAGTTGATCTACCACGAGATCGTAGAGTTTAAACCCTAGAAGCTAGCCTATGATTCTGATTGTTCTTGTCCTACGGACTAAACCCTCCGGTTTATATAGACACCGGAGGAGGCTAGGGTTACACAGAGTAGGTTACAGAGAAGGAAATCTACATATCCGAATATCCAAGCTTGCCTTCCACGTAAAGGAGAGTCCCATCCGGACACGGGACGAAGTCTTCAATCTCGTATCTTCATAGTCTAACAGTCCGGCTAAAGTATATAGTCCGGCTATCCGAGGACCCCTTAATACAGGACTCCCTCAGTAGCCCCTGAACCAGGCTTCAATGACGATGAGTCCGGTGCACAGATTGTCTTCGGCATTGCAAGGCGGGTTCCTTCTCCGAATACTTCGTAAAAGATTTAGAACACAAGGATCATGTCCGGCTCTGCAAAACAAATTCCATATTCCACCGTAGAGATTATAATATTCCACAAATCCAATCTGCTGACAGCTTTTTATAGCATGACATCACACCATGGTTCAGTCATTATTCGAACCATTTTTCACAACCAGCTACCTCTTAATGCGAGGCGATTTCCTTGACACGTCTTGTCGAAGCAGAGATCGTGTCCCCTTATCACGGGATTCTCATCAATATGGGTATGGGTAACTGAGGGAGTCCTGGATTAGGGGGTATCCGGACAGCCGGACTATATACTTTGGCCGGACTGTTGGACCATGAAGATACAAGACTCAAGACTCCGTCCCGTGTCCGGATGGGACTCTCCTTTGCGTGGAAGACAAGCTTGGCGATCCGGATATTATATTTCCTTCCTTGTAACCAACTTCATGTAAACCCTAGCCCTCTCCGGTGTCTATATAACTCGGAGGGTTTAGTCCTTAGAGGGACGATCACAATCATATTCATCATAGGCTAGCTTCTAGGGTTTAGCCTCTACGATCTTGTGGTAGATCAACTCTTGTACTACTCATATCATCAATATCAATCAAGAAGAAAGTAGGGTTTTACCTCCATCGAGAGGGCCCGAACCTAGGTAAACGTTGTGTCCCTTGCCTCCTGTTACCATTAGCCTAAGACGCACAAATCGGGACCCCCTACCTGAGATCTGCCGGTTTTGACACCAACATTGGTGCTTTCATCGAGAGTTCCTCTGTGTCGTCGCTACAAGGCTTGATGGCTCCTTCAATCATCAATAACACGGTCCAGGGTGAGACTTTTCTCCACGGACAGATCTTCCTGTTCGGCGGCTTCGCACTACGGGCCAATTCGCTTGGCCAACTGGAGCAGATCGACAGCTACACCCCTGGCCACCAAGTCAGGTTTGGAAACCTGAACTACACGGCCGATATCCATGGAGGCTTGATCTTTGACACGTTCGGTCCTGCGCCAGGAGCGCCGGACAATCACGATGAGCATGGCTTAGACCTGCTGTCGGACAATGCTCGGGATATCGCCCCTCCAGGAGCCCCGGACCTAAATCCGAAGCATATTGCATTGCCCGAGGACGGGTGGATGGACCCCGCTGTGGGTGTCAAAACCGGCGGATCTCGGGTAGGGGGTCCTGATCTGTGCGTCTTAGGCTGATGGTAACAGGAAGCAAGGGACACAATGTTTACCCAGGTTCGGGCCCTCTTGATGGAGGTAAAACCCTACTTCCTGCTTGATTAATATTGAATATATGAGTAGTACAAGAGTAGATCTACCACGAGATCGTAGAGGCTAAACCCTAAGAGCTAGCCTATGATGGTATGATTGTAATTATGATCGACCTTCTAAGGACCATCCTCTCTAGTTTATATACACACCGGAGAGGGCTAGGGTTTACATGGAGTCGGTTACAAGGAAGGAAACATAATATCCGGATCGCCAAGCTTGTATTCCATGCAAAGGAGAGTCCCATCCGGACACGGGCCGAAGTCTTGAGTCTTGTATCTTCACGCTTCAATAGTCCGGATGATGTATATAGTCTGGCTCTCCGGATACCCCCTAATCCAATACTCCCTCAGTAGCCCCTGAACCAGGCTTCAATGACGATGAGTCCGGCGCGTAGTCTTGTCTTTGGCATTGCAAGGCGGGTTCCGTCTCTAAATACTCCAAGGTTATTTATCGAACACGTAGACCGTGTCCCGATCTGCAAGATGATCTTCACACACCATTGTAGGGAACATTACATAAATCCGTTCTGCTGACAATCTTTGTACGTTGTGCCCTTGCATCATGGCCTGTTCCAACACGAACCGGCATTTCCTGCTCCACCTCGACTCGCGTTGCGAGGCGGTTTTATTGGCACGTCCTGCTAATGCAGAGATCGTGTTCCTCTTATTACGGGATGTTTCATCAATATGGGTGTGTGTGACCCCACGGCGACTGTTGGTATGACTCCATGTATTTTAGATAAGTCTCAAGTGGTCACGCTGAGGACTCTTGATATTCATCCCCTTTATAAAGGGGTCGAGGCCTACGCCTCTTTTCCACCTCTCCTGCTCCTTCTCGCACCTCGAGCTCCAGCACTCAAAACCTAAGCTCCAACGCCCCAGATCCTCAAGTATGTCCGGATCCGATGCAAAAGGGTGGTGTGTGGCCTCCTCGATCCAAGAGGAGGATATTACTAAGCTTAGGGAGGTCGGATACCTGATCGCCGATATCCAGCACAGGCTTCCTGCTCCAGGGCAAGTTATCCCCACACCGGAGCCCAATGAGAGCATCGTGTTTGTTCCTCACTTCCTCCGAGGCCTGGGCCTCACCCTCAACCCCTTTGTGAGGGGGCTCATGTTCTATTATGGGTTGGATTTCCTTGATCTGGCTCCAGACGCCGTCCTCCATATCTCGTCGTTCATTATTGTGTGCGAGGCTTTTCTCCACATCAACCCACACTTCGGCTTATGGCCCAAGACCTTCAATGTGAAGCCGAAGATGATCGAGGGGCGACATGCGGAGTGCGAAGGTGCCATAATAAGCAAGAACGCCGATGCCCCATGGCCAGAGGGTTCTTTTCCGGAACTATCTGATGTGTGGCAACGGAGGTGGTTTTCTGTCACAGCTCCCAGAGGCACAAAGTGGGTAGCCGCCCATGAGTTCCGCTCAGGCCCTCCGTCACAGTTAGCGTCTTGGACTGACGTAGGACGGAATTATGGGCCCGCTGGCGATGTACCAGAATTGCAGAATCGTATCTGGGAGCTTATTGAGAGGGACATAAATCTTGTCAGCATAATGCAAGTGATGCTAATCCGGCGGATGTTGTCGTGCAAACATCGGCCTCTCCGGATGTGGGAGTTTAATCCGGAGGGTCCGCAGACTATTAAGCACTTCTTCGGCCTGAAGCTCGAAGGAATGTGTAAATTATTCTTTGGACCACAAGTTAAGTGTCCGGACACCACCGAGGATGCGGGTCTAAGCTGCAATCGCCTAGATGCCCGAGTAAGTAGCCCTAGAGCCGGATACTTCATTTATATTTATCATAACTATTATTCTGATAATACCTCCGTGGCCAGGAATGGCTCAATAGGGAGGAGAGAATCAGGTGTGCGGCGCCACTTCCTAAAGGCTCGCCCGGTTCAACCATTGCCAAGATGCTTGGCCGGGTGCTCAGCAAAATCCCCTTAGGGAAAGGCGAAGGAAAGGGCAGTGAAGCCGAAATTCACACACTACTCATGCAGACCGGGGGAATCGCTACCTATCCTATGGAGGATGGTCAGGAGGGGGAGGTTAAAGTCTCCTCCCCACGCGGGAAGAAGAGGGTGTCAGGACCCCGACTCGATGCCACATCGATCTAGCATGTAACACCTCATGTCACTTTGCGGCCTCACGCACGGTATTCCCACGGGTGTCGCCTTACCTTTGCCCGGGACCGTTTGCGCCTTTTGGCACACGTATATGACAGTGTCGCTAGCATCCATATGATAAGGAGCCCGGGCTGACATGGCTAGTCGTAAACCCAAAGTGGCACAGACTTACAGGGACAGGCATCCATGACCCAGCATCGAACGTGTCGGTCATCAGCGAGTGAATCCAGGCTGTAGCACTGGGCTAGCAGGACTCCGGTGAACCGGGCTGTAGCGGGCTAACAGGACTCCGGTATTCATCGCGTGACATTTCCCCGAAGGGACAGACACAGGAACGAAGAAGGACACATGCCGGCCAGCCTAAGTGTTCCGGAGCAGTAGCAAGCTACCATGGCTCGGTGGAAACACTAGGAGACATTTCCCGGTAAGAGAGGCTACTAAAGATAAACAACTAGATAGTCAGATCCCACACATACCAAGCATTTCAATAACATACACACAATATGCTCGATATGTGCAATACAACATGGCATCACAAAATGACTCTACGACTCAAGTATTTTAATCAATAGGCTCCGAGGAGCGAGATATTACAAACATGGGTCTCATGACCCAACAATCAGAGCATACAAATCAAAGCACAAGCGGAAGCTATCATGTCTGAGTACAGACATCTAGAAATGAAAAAGGCTGAGAAGCCTGACTATCTATCAGATCCTGCCGGGGCACAAGATCGTAGCTGAGGTAACAAGCTAAACGTCGAAGTCCACGCGAAACTACTAGTGAGACCGAAGTCTCTCTGCAAAAACATAAAATAGGCAAACGTGAGTACAAATGTACCCAGCAAGACTTACATCAGAACTAACTACATATGCATCATTATCAACAAGGGGATGGTGGGGTTTAACTGCAGCAAGCCAGCTTTGACTCGGTGGCTATCCTGAACTACGACTGCAAGTAACTCTTTTGAGGTGGCGCACACGAGTCCACATATTCACCATATCAATACACCACTATGGATCCGCTCCCGTCTCCCTACGAGAACGCCATCCATAGCACTCACGCTTATCTTGCGTATATTAGAGTATCCACTTTCACTTGTCTATGAACTGATATAAGCAACCCAGAAGTCCTTTTCCGTGGACACGGCTATTAGAATAGATGATATTAACCCTGCAGGGGTGTACTCCTTCATACATGTTTCCACCACTTAGCGTCTGCACACGACATGTGCTCGGCAGACTTCAAGCGAAAGCCAACGTGGGTGTAGACCACGACCTACCTAACCACCTAAGTCTCTAGTCCAGGTTTATCGCCTATTCGGGTTCCATCCATGAGGAGATCCGGCCGGAGTTTCGCTCATAGCCCCAAACGATGTGAACAGGGTTCCGTGACACCAAACGGGCGCCCGGTATACCCGGCCACGTGCCTACCGCATCACAGCCCACCCCTACGGTCAGCGCTGTCCACGGCCTCCAGCATACTACAAACACCAGAAACTACTTGCAACTCCTGGACAGAGGACAAGGGTGAATAAGAAGTCGAGCGGGGTCATATTTCAGGGCCCAATGTATGGTAGTAGCTGAATCATGGATCACAAACACAGAACTCAGTTCCTGAGGACGGCTGCAATGAGACAACCCACCATGTACTCCTACATGGCCTCTCACCGCTACCTTTACCAAATCGTGTTCACACACTTAGCTCACACACAGTAGGACATGTTCACACGCCTCTGATTCATCCCCGATGAATCAGACCTGACTCAACTCTAAGCAGTAGCAGGCATGACAAACAAACATGAATGAGTAGGCACAACAGGGCTCAAACAACTCCTACTCATGCTAGTGGGTTTCATCTAATTACTGTGGAATGACAGGTCATGCAGAGGATAAAGGGGTTCAGCTACCGCAGCAAGTAACAGATGAATCGATGTTGTCCTAATGCAGTAAAAGAGAGCAGGAGCGAGAGAGTGGGATTTTATCGGAATGAACAAGGGGGTTTTGCTTGCCTGGCACTTCTGAAGATAACATTGAGTCTTCATCAGTGTCAACGATCACATCATCGGTATCACGTCTATCGAGAGGGGACAAATACCGGCAACACAGAAGGGAACACAATCAATGCAATGCACAATATGATGCATGATCATGGCATGGCAAAATGAATGTGTTTTGGCTAATGCAACTAGCAACAGATTAAATGAAGTTGGTTTGAATACAAGATTCAAATTCAAACTCCATATGTGATTATTTAAATGCCCTTTATATGATTTGTGCTAAACAGCACCTATAAGTTGTTCTAACATGCATGAAAATGGTACAGATGGATTCCTTGAATTTTTCTGATAATTTTTCATATATAATTTATTAAATTTGGAGTTACGGTTAATTTTCTATGATTTATTGAAGTTTTAGCTATTTTCTGGAATTTCAGAATTAAATTAAATCCAGAAATGATTTAATTGCGTCAGCCTGATGTCATGATGACGTCAGCAGGTCAACGTGGCATAGTCCGGTCAACCCCTGACCGGTGGGTCCCATCCATCAGTGACTAACCTAACTAATCTAATTTAGTTAGCGGCCTGGGGCCCATTGTCAGTGTCTATTAAACTAACTAATATTTAGTTAACACTAATCCTAGCCTAATTAACAGGCCGGCCCCACATGTCATGGACACAGGGGGGGGGGTCCCGCCGTGGTCAAAGTGGGTCAATCCCACCGGCGGCTTGACGCCGGCAAGGCCAGCCGCGGTGGCGAGCCTCGGGTTTGCGTCTCCGGCGACCAAACGGCCAGCCGAGTGCACGCGCGGGGAGCTGGGGCTCGCCCGCATCCAGGGAGGCTTGCGGCAGCAGCGGGGACGGCCGGAGCTCGCCGGAAACGAGCTCGAGGCGGCGCCAGCGTTCGGTTGTTTCTGGCTACGGGGCTGCTGCGGCCGTGGTATCGCGTTCGTGGCACCTACAGCAGCTACGCGAGGCAGCGAGCATGTTGGACACGACGCCCGGACCAAATGGTCGCCGGAGTCGTGTCGGCGGTGAGTGCAGGCGGCGACGCAGTCGGGCGAAAGGGGCGAGGCGGCTACGGCGTGCCAGAGAGGGAACGGAGAGGGGGAAAAGGTTCGGTGGCTCACGGCGGTTGCAGCGGACGCCGAAGCAGGCTCGGGGAAGGCCGGACGGCGACAAGTCGATGATGGGGATCCGCGGCGGCCGGCGATGAAGAAGAGGCCGGTGACGGTGTTTTGAGGCATCCGGCGTCGAGTGAGTCAACGGGGAGGACGAGGAGGTCGAAACGGAGGCCATGAACACGTCGGCGAGGCGGGGGAGGGCCTGTGGCCGCGGTGGTTCTAGTCGGCGGCGACGGCTGCGTTCGGGTTCGGGCGAGAGAGAAAGAGCAGAGGGGCGGGGCCTCGAGGAAGAGTGAGAGGGGTCCGAGGGGGTGGCGTGGCGTCT
>NC_057795.1:110452627-110463601 GCF_018294505.1 Triticum aestivum
GGTAGGCTGCGGTAAGTGGCCCAGGTAAGCTCTGTTCTTATTATTATTTTTTGTTCTGTTTGTTTTATTTAATATATTTTGCCACTGTTTTGAATTAAAAAAAATAATTCAAACAATGCCAAAGCTCCTCTGAATATTTTATATTACTAGATGGACTTTTCCAAAAGCTTATAAAATAATTCAGGGATATTTGAAATTATATTCTAATTATATGAATATAATTCAAATTCAAATAGCTAACGAATTAAATCCAAAGTCCCAAAAATAATCCCTTAAAAATGTTCAATATTTTGGTTGGGACCAGAATCCTTACCAAAAATTATCAAACATTTAAAAAAGAGCATTTTGAAGCAATGAATGAGATTTCTAGGGTTTTTGCCCCTCTTTTATTTAAGTTTTTGAGGCTTCCAAAATTCCCTCAGTTCAAATTTTCAGAATTTAAACATGATGCACACATGAGCTAGCCTAGAGCATTACCAGAAGCTAGGGATGTGACAACTCACCCCCACTAAACAAGAATCTCGTCTCGAGATTCAAGCATAGGGTAAGGTGAAGGGGAAACGCAACTAGTATAATCTTCACGATCCAGGTTGCACTTCAAATGAACGTTGATTTGAACACCATCTTTGCCTTGTCGTCTTGCTCTGAGAAATCCTGCCAACATGACATGGAGGAAAGAAGGAGACTCTAGAAGGGTCGATCTTCTCGAAGATCGAACAACTCACGGAACGAGACATAGGACCATCACTCGGGTTGAGACACGAGATACACATCAAGAGGGGTGGAAAGAAACGGATGACGAAGGTTCACTAGGTAGACAACGATTCCACACCTAAGAAGGTGGTAAACGATTGTCCACGTAGCGAGGAGTTGAGTTGACATGACACCATAATGATGCACCTTAGGGATGGTGACTCGTAGATATATATCCCTCTTAAGTGGCAAAAAGAATTACTTTTGATTCAAAGATCATTGAAACTCTTCATACCAGCCTAAGGCAGTTCACAACGATCGTTTGGAGGGGGCCAGTAGAATGGCATACTCGGACTTGGATGATGTGGATTACCTTGTTGAAGACAACGTAATGGATGAATTTCCTTATCACCGGAGATGGAAAAGACCCGTGGTAGAATGGCACATTGGCGGTGCAAGCTGGGAACAAAATGCAAATGCTGGGAATGATTCTGGTAACTGGGGAAGAACCCAGCAATAGAGAGTAAATTCACTGTTTGAAAGGTCATAGCATTTCCGAGGAAACTGAGAGCAAACCCAGTTAGTGCCGATGTTAACACATAGCGCTTGTGCGTGCTCTCAAGAACTTGAGCATTTCCACATTCATCAAGGTTTTACCAACATCCGTGTCAAGGGTCCGGTAACACAACTTACTACCATGATGAATGGTGATGGAGGATGCAGATGCAAAGGAGGATAACACTTCTCAGATTTCATCTTAGCGAGGCCAAGGAAATAAAATCTGGATGATCGACCGAGAGACATTTAGCACTCCGCTTCTAATGTTCTCCTTGATGTGCTAGTGTAACCCATTCATAGATATGGTTTGATATCTAGAACATCAAGTAAAAAGGTCGGACTTCGGAACACAGAAATCCATAGGGGCAACTAGGGAGTAAATCCTACGAAATCCCTATGGGGAGGTGGCCAACTTCCTCAATCAAGATATTATAATAACAGGTCTACCGGATGGGTGTGTTGGCCACTACATCCACCTTACCGGTTATCGAGAGACCAATATTATAGTTCTTGGGGAAATGTTCCAACCATCATACCTGCCTGAGATTAAGATCTGGTTGGTGTCAGGATATTCCAGACTCATCGAGTCTAGGAAGAAAAACGGAAGTTTGCAACACAAATCGACGAGATGACGTTGCGGGATTCTCGGGAGATGAACTACGATAGCAAGCTCGAAAACATGAGCTGGTTCTGCTACAAACATGTGAACACGTTGTCCCAGACAAGCATGACCACGAAGTAGTCTTATAATAAAACACTACCGAGTTCAGGAGGGGGAACCATCAGCGAGGATATCGAAGTTTTGTACAAATCCGTCTGGTACCTTCGGGACTAGCACTTAGAACTTATTAACCTTGAACAAATCAATCAGTGGCTTGGTGTGCTAGGGACCCATATAGAATGGAGGTTGCAAGTCTCCGAACCACAGAATACTTCGCACGTATGCATGACTGATTTGGGATGATTCCAAAGGAAACAACATTGACTTTCTCGAATCCACGGCAGCAACTTGCATCAAATGCACATGAACTGGAGGAAGTCACTTCTTACATCCGAACATATGCTTCATGAACTAGCATAAAGAAATGCTTTCAAAAGTTTCCAACACTAGCTTAATGTTCAACAAATCATGGAGGAGATAAGGATGTTGCCAATGGGCTCAACAACAATTCATCTAGGTTTCCTTTTAAAAGGAATTCCATAGTTAAGTGAACACGGTGATAGCATTGGTCAGACCAAAGATGTAATGGTGCATGCTCGAGGGATCAACCACGAATAAGACAACATTACGAGCATCGTTGGTACTGATTTGATTTGACGATAGCGCACACTCAAATCAAAGGATTGATAAGACAATAGGTCCAGCAACTGATCACAAGGACCAATCGATGAAGATATCAACTTTCTTCAACACACCTACAAGACATCCCTTATAATGAACTATATCGGACAAGCTTCTATCTTCCAACTCTCCAAGTTGTTGTTTAGCTTATTCAACTAGCTCAGGGTATCCAACACGGATTCTTGGAGAAGGGGTGGTTTACAGGAATAAACCAACTTGATCACGAACTCAACATAGCGGTCAGGTGACAACCTGGTAATACTTCTGAGAAGATATTCAGAAAATCACGAACCACCGGTATGTTACTAAGCTCGAGAACAATCTTGCTTTTCAGGGCAAGATGATATGATCAATAGAGCAAGGATTTGAAATAATCCTAACTCATCGATCGAGGAGTGAGCCAGGAGAATGGACTAGGTAGCACGATCAATCTTAGAATGATGATTCAATAACCAACACACTAAGAATGAAATTAGTGTCCTTTAACTACCCAGCAACGAGGTTGCTAGGCGTATTGATTTCACACATCACAATTCATTTGTCGGTATTCCGGTTGCATCAACACAAAGACCGAGGAATGAATAATGATGGCGAGAAGTATCACTAAATCAAGAATTCACAAGAGCCGGTGCAATCCTCATGAAAATCCTGACATAAAGACGGTAATACTTCAGGGTAGAACAGAATCAAAAGCTGGGCTGGCATTTTGATCTGCGGAGCACAATTGCTTTGACCCA
The DNA here is from genome assembly GCF_018294505.1 of Triticum aestivum. Classification (NCBI taxonomy): domain Eukaryota; kingdom Viridiplantae; phylum Streptophyta; class Magnoliopsida; order Poales; family Poaceae; genus Triticum; species Triticum aestivum. The sequence goes on from NC_057795.1 coordinate 110,455,958, forward strand.
ATCCTAGATATGGAAGAGGTACTGGAGTTTGTTTCTCCTATCATTCCGCGATAGAATGGCTTGACGGACCACAAGAGTAATAGGCATCGATAAACGAACGCACGCATACTCTTGACTATCAATTGATAGACGAAGGTCAGTAGACAACTAAAGAGGGACAACTCAAAGGAACATATAATTTTCTGAGTTGTGGATGCATAGATTAGTATGTCGAGCGAGATCAACATTTCTTCCAGATAACCCATGCAGAGAGGTAGGACTGGCAGAGTCACGATTATGAATGGAGATCTCCTCAAGAGTACTCTAATTGTGATCTTTTGATCCAATAAACATCTGCCATGAATGGTTCATGGTAATTGGAAGAAGGATGTACCACGAACCTCGAGAACTATCGCGAAGGTTACTAATATCCTGAAGGAACTAGCAAACACTATCAACATGAGGTAAGTAGAGTGAATCTCGGGTTCAAAACCCAGAAGTAGAATACCTACTACTAAGTAGCATCACGGAATGCTTTCGAGAATAAAGGCCAGAATCATCACACTAGGACACAAATCACGGCTAGACCACTAGATGATCCCCTGGGACACCTAGGGTCATAATAATAATTCCAACATAAATGCCAAGACAATAGAATACCACAACTCAACAATTAGTGTGATTGAGCTGGCATAAAGGAACATCGAAACCAGAGGGAAAGGATTTTGCAAATGCATCAGATTATTTAGAAACCTGGGATGACTCGGACAGCATAACGGCTGTAAATGCTCAGAAAAGATTTGAGACATTCACAAAAATGGTGGCATAACCACTCAGAAGCACAATATCAAGGTTTCGAGATCAACAATTAACATACGGGAGTAGTAGGAACTGAACTGAGACTTAAATCCAACAATCTTATAAGTCCACTGATTAGTAACACGTGATCCTGATAGAAAGAAGAGATAGCCTAGTTCTTAATCCCCGTAGGAAAGATAAGATGACTCAGATCAGAAGGCCATGAGGTATAAGGAGTAAAAGAGCCTTACGTTCCATCCCACAATCAATTCCCTTATATAACTAAAGAATTTCTAGACTCAACTTCGACCAGTTTGGCTTGGTAATCCTACAGGCAGTCAAGCTCTGATACCAACGCTGTCAGGACCCCGACTCGATGCCACATCGATCTAGCATGTAACACCTCATATCACTTTGCGGCCTCACGCACGGTATTCCCACGGGTGTCGCCTTACCTTTGCCCGGGACCGTTTGCGCATTTTGGCACACGTATATGACAGTGTCGCTAGCATCCATATGATAAGGAGCCCGGGCTGACATGGCTAGTCGTAAACCCAAAGCGGCACAGACTTACAGGGACAGGCATCCATGACCCAGCATCGAACGTGTCGGTCATCAGCGAGTGAATCCAGGCTGTAGCACTGGGCTAGCAGGACTCCGGTGAACCGGGCTGTAGCGGGCTAACAGGACTCCGGTATTCACCGCGTGACATTTCCCCGAAGGGACAGACACAGGAACGAAGAAGGACACATGCCGGCCAGCCTAAGTGTTCCGGAGCAGTAGCAAGCTACCATGGCCCAGTGGAAACACTAGGAGACATTTCCCGGTAAGAGAGGCTACTAAAGATAAACAACTAGATGGTCAGATCCCACACATACCAAGCATTTCAATAACATACACACAATATGCTCGATATGTGCAATACAACATGGCATCACAAAATGACTCTACGACTCAAGTAGTTTATTCAATAGGCTCCGAGGAGCGAGATATTACAAACATGGGTCTTATGACCCAACACTCAGAGCATACAAGTCAAAGCACAAGCGGAAGCTATCATGTCTGGGTACAGACATCTATAAATGAAAAAGGCTGAGAAGCCTGACTATCTACCAGATCCTGCCGAGGCACAAGATCGTAGCTGAGGTAACAAGCTAAACGTCGAAGTCCACGCGAAACTACTAGTGAGACCGAAGTCTCTCTGCAAAAACATAAAATAGGCAAACGTGAGTACAAATGTACCCAGCAAGACTTACATCAGAACTAACTACATATGCTTCATTATCAACAAAGGGGATGGTGGGGTTTAACTGCAGCAAGCCAGCTTTGACTCGGTGGCTATCCTGAACTACGACTGCAATGTAACTTTTGAGGTGGCGCACACGAGTCCACATATTCACCATATCAATACACCACTATGGATCCGCTCCCGTCTCCCTACGAGAACGCCATCCATAGCACTCACGCTTATCTTGCGTATTTTAGAGTATCCACTTTCACTTGTCTATGAACTGATATAAGCAACCCAGAAGTCCTTTTCCGCGGACACGGCTATTCGAATAGATGATGTTAACCCTGCAGGGGTGTACTTCTTCATACATGTTTCCACCACTTAGCGTCTGCACACGACATGTGCTCGGCAGACTTCAAGTGAAAGCCGACGTGGGTGTAGACCACGACCTACCTAAACACTCAAGTCTCTAGTCCAGGTTTATCGCCTATTCGGGTTCCATCCATGAGGATATCCGGCCGGAGTTTCGCTCACAGCCCCAAACGATGTGAACAGGGTTCCCGAGATACCAAACGGGCATCCGGTACACCGTGCCACGTGCCTACCGCATCACAGCCCACCCCTACGGTCAGCGCTGCCCACGGCCTCCAGCATACTACAAACCCCAGAAACTACTTGCAACTCCTGGACAGAGGACAAGGGTGATCAAGAAGCCGAGAGGGTCCATTGGTTTCGGGCCCAATGCGTGGTAGTAGCTGAATCATGGATCACAAACACAGAACTCAGTTCCTGAGGACGGCTGCAATGAGACAACCCACCATGTACTCCTACATGGCCTCTCACCGCTACCTTTACCAAAACGTGTTCACACACTTAGCTCACACACAGTAGGACATGTTCACACGCCTCTGATTCATCCCCGATGAATCAGACCTGACTCAACTCTAAGCAGTAGCAGGCATGACAAACAAGCAAGAATGAGTAGGCACAACAGGGCTCAAACAACTCCTACCCATGCTAGTGGGTTTCATCTATTTACTGTGGAATGACAGGTCATGCAAAGGATAAAGGGGTTCAGCTACCGCAGCAAGTAACAGATGAATCATTGTTGTCCTAATGCAGTAAAAGAGAGCAGGAGCGAGAGAGTGGGATTGTATCGGAATGAACAAGGGGGTTTTGCTTGCCTGGCACTTCTGAAGATAACATTGAGTCTTCATCAGTGTCAACGATCACAACGTCGGAACATCGTCTACCGGGAGGGAACAGATACCGGCAACAAAGAAGAACACAATCAATGCAATGCACAAAATGATGCATGCTATGACATGGCAATATGAATGTGTTTTGAGCTAATGCAACTAGCAACAGATTAAATGAAGTTGGTTTGAATACAAGATTCAAATTCAAACTCCATATGTGATTATTCAAATGCCATTAATTAATTTGTGCTAAACAGCAGTTATAAGTTGTTCTAACATGCATGAAAATGGTACAGATGGATTCCTTGAATTTTTCTGATAATTTTTCATATATAAATTATTTAATTTGGAGTTACGGTTGAATTTCTATGATTTATTGAAGTTTAGGGCATATTCTGAAAATAAATAAATCATTTCTGACTTATTTAAAATCCCAGAAGCATATACTGCGTCAGCATGACGCCGGGGTGACGTCAGCAGGTCAAAGGCGTCGACCAGGTCAAACCTGACCAGTGGGACCCACTGGTCAGTGACCCAGTCAACTAACCAAGTTAGTTAGCCCTAACTAACTGGATTGGGCCCACTGGTCAGTGACTAACCTAAATATGATTAGCCCTAACTAACTTAGTTAGCCGGGCGGGGCCCGCATGTCAGTGGCTCACCTAATTAACTAAGTTAATTAACACTAACTAACCTAACACTAATTAGGCAGGCGCCTGGGCCCACACATCAAGGTCTCGAGATCAACAATTAACATACGGAAGTAATAGGATCTGAAACGAGGCTTAATTCCAACAATTCTATAAGTCTACGGATTAGTAACACGTGATCCTGATGGAAAGAAGAGATAACCTAGTTCTTAATCCCCATAGAAGAGAAGATGATGACTCAGATCAGAAGGCCATGAGGTATAAGGAGTAAAAAGAGCCTTACGTTCCATCCCACAATCAATTCCCTTATATAACCAAAGAATTTCTAGACTCAACTTCGACCAGTTTGGCTTGGTAATCCTACAGGTAGTCAAGCTCTGATACCAACGCTGTCAGGACCCCGACTCAATGCCACATCGATCTAGCATGTAACACCTCATATCACTTTGCGGCCTCACGCACGGTATTCCCACGGGTGTCGCCTTACCTTTGCCCGGGACCGTTTGCGCCTTTTGGCACACGTATATGACAGTGTCGCTAGCATCCATATGATAAGGAGCCCGGGCTGACATGGCTAGTCGTAAACCCAAAGTGGCACAGACTTACAGGGACAGGCATCCATGACCCAGCATCGAACGTGTCGGTCATCAGCGAGTGAATCCAGGCTGTAGCACTGGGCTAGCAGGACTCCGGTGAACCGGGCTGTAGCGGGCTAACAGGACTCCGGTATTCATCGCGTGACATTTCCCCGAAGGGACAGACACAGGAACAAAGAAGGACACATGCCAGCCAGCCTAAGTGTTCCGGAGCAGTAGCAAGCTACCATGGCTCGGTGGAAACACTAGGAGACATTTCCCGGTAAGAGAGGCTACTAAAGATAAACAACTAGATAGTCAGATCCCACACATACCAAGCGTTTCAATAACATACACACAATATGCTCGATATGTGCAATACAACATGGCATCACAACATGACTCTACAACTCAAGTATTTATTCATTAGGCTTCGAGGTGCGAGATATTACAAACATGGGTCTCATGACTCAACATTCAGAGCATACAAGTCAAAGCACAAGCGGAAGCTTAACATGTCTGAGTACAAACATCTACAAATGAAAAAGGCTGAGAAGCCTGACTATCTACAAGATCCTGCCGAGGGCACAAGATCGTAGCTGAGGTAACAAGCTAAACATCGAAGTCCACGCGGATCTACTAGTGAGACTGAAGTCTCTCTGCAAAAACGTAAATAAGCAAACGCGAGTACAAATGTACCCAGCAAGACTTACATCAGAACTATCTACATATGCATCATTATCATCAAAGGGGATGGTGGGGTTTAACTGCAGCAAGCCAGCTTTGACTCGGTGGCTATCCTGAACTACGACTGCAATGTAACTCTTTCGAGGTGGCGCAGACGAGTCCACATATTGACCATATCAATACACCACTATGGATCCGCTCTTGTCTCCCTACGAGAACGCCATCCATAGCACTCACGCTTATCTTGCGCATTTTAAAGTATCCACTTTCACTTGTCTATGAACTGTTATAGGCAACCCAGAAGTCCTTTACCGCGGACACGGCTATTCGAATAGATGATGTTAACCCTACAGGGGTGTACTTCTTCATACATGTTTCCACCACTTAGCGTCTGCACACGACATGTGCTCGGCAGACTTCAAGCGAAAGCCAACGTGGGTGTAGACCACGACCTACCTAAACACTCAAGTCTCTAGTCCAGGTTTATCGCCTATGCAGGTTCCATCCACAGGGAGTCCGGCTGAGGTTTCCACATACGGCCCCGAACGGTGTGTACAGGGTTCCGAGACACCAAATTGGGCGCCCGGTATACCCGGCCACGTGCCTACCCCATCACAGCCCACCCCTCCGGTCAGCGCTATGCACGGCCTCCAGCATACTACAAACACCAGAAACTACTTGCAACTCCTGGACAGAGGACAAGGGTGATTAAGAAGTCGAGTGGGGTCATATTTCAGGGCCCAATGCATGGTAGTAGCTGTTTCATGGATCATAAACACAGAACTCAGTTCCTGAGGATGGCTTCAATGAGACAACCCACCATGTACTCCTACATGGCCTCTCACCGCTACCTTTACCAAATCGTGTTCACACACTTAGCTTACGCACAGTAGGACATGTTCACACACCTCTGATTCATCCCCGATGAATCAGACCTGACTCAACTCTAAGCAGTAGCAGGCATGACAAACAAGCATGAATGAGTAGGCACAACAGGGCTCAAACAACTCCTACTCATGCTAGTGGGTTTCATCTATTTACTGTGGCAATGACAGGTCATGCAGAGGATAAAGGGGTTCAGCTACCGCAGCAAGTAACAGATGAATCGATGTTGTCCTAATGCAGTAAAAGAGAGCAGGAGCGAGAGAGTGGGATTTTATCGGAATGAACAAGGGGTTTTTGCTTGCCTGGCACTTCTGAAGATAACATTGAGTCTTCATCAGTGTCAACGATCACATCATCGGTATCACGTCTATCGAGAGGGGACAAATACCGGCAACACAGAAGGGAACACAATCAATGCAATGCACAATATGATGCATGATCATGCCATGGCAAAATGAATGTGTTTTGGCTAATGCAACTAGCAACAGATTAAATGAAGTTGGTTTGAATACAAGATTCAAATTCAAACTCCATATGTGATTATTTAAATGCCCTTTATATGATTTGTGCTAAACAGCACCTATAAGTTGTTCTAACATGCATGAAAATGGTACAGATGGATTCCTTGAATTTTTCTGATAATTTTTCATATATAATTTATTAAATTTGGAGTTACGGTTAATTTTCTATGATTTATTGAAGTTTTAGCTATTTTCTGGAATTTCAGAATTAAATTAAATCCAGAAATGATTTAATTGCGTCAGCCTGATGTCATGATGACGTCAGCAGGTCAACGCGGCACAGTCCGGTCAACCCCTGACCGGTGGGTCCCATCCGTCAGTGACTAACCTAACTAATCTAATTTAGTTAGCGGCCTGGGGCCCATTGTCAGTGTCTATTAAACTAACTAATATTTAGTTAACACTAATCCTAGCCTAATTAACAGGCCGGCCCCACATGTCATGGACACAGGGGGGGGTCCCGCCGTGGTCAAAGTGGGTCAATCCCACCGGCGGCTTGACACCGGCAAGGCCAGCCACGGTGGCGAGCCTCGGGTTTGCGTCTCCGGCGACCAAACGGCCGGCCGAGTGCACGCGCGGGGAGCTGGGGCTCGCCCGCATCCAGGGAGGCTTGCGGCAGCAGCGGGGACGGCCAGAGCTCGCCGGAAACGAGCTCGAGGCGGCGCTGGCGTTCGGTTGTTTCTGGCTACGGGGCTGCTGCGGCCGTGGTATCGCGTTCGTGGCACCTACAGCAGCTACGCGAGGCAGCGAGCATGTTGGACACGACGCCCGGACCAAATGGTCGCCGGAGTCGTGTCGGCGGTGAGTGCAGGCGGCGACGTAGTCGGGCGAAAGGGGCGAGGCGGCTACGGCGTGCCAGAGAGGGAACGGAGAGGGGGAAAAGGTTTGGTGGCTCACGGCGGTTGCAGCGGATGCCGAAGCAGGCTCGGGGAAGGCCGGATGGCGACGAGTCGATGATGGGGATCCGCGGCGGCCGGCGATGAAGAAGAGGCCGGTGACGGTGTTTTGAGGCATCCGGCGTCGAGTGAGTCGACGGGGAGGACGAGGAGGTCGAAACGGAGGCCATGAACACGTCGGCGAGGCGGGGGAGGGCCTGTGGCCGCGGTGGTTCTAGTCGGC